>NW_027039735.1:0-94377 GCF_034236695.1 Oncorhynchus nerka | reverse complement strand
CTGTCACGAATATTACCGAAGGTGACTCCCTTCTTGTTCGGTTGGCGCTCGGCGGTCGTCGTCGCCGGTCTACTAACTATCGCTGATCCGTTGTTCTGTGTTCGTTTAGTTCTGTCTAATTGGTATCACCTGTTTCTTGTTTGGTTGTTAGGATAGGGTTATATATAGTCTGTTCAGCCCGCTTCTGTTTCGTGCGGGCTTGTTCTCCTGTTTCTTTGTTTGAGTGTATTTTGTTTGCATTTGGGTTTCACGCTGTCCATTTATATTTCTGTTCATTTGTGTTTCCACTTTTGTACATGTTATGTTTCCAGGACATTAAAGCGTGTTGTTTTTCCCACATCCTTGCTCTCTGCGCCTGACTCCCACACTCATTTACACGTCACAGAAGCCCGCACCTTCTATGGAGTCAGCAGGAGCAGCGACCACTCCTCTTCCCACTATGGAAGAGCAGAGTTCAACATCACACGTCCATCCTCCATCGCCTAGGATCAGCGATGGATCAGATGATGGAGAGGATGGATCGTTGGGAGAGGAATGGTTTCCCTACTACTGCCCACCGATCCTCCTACCAGCAACTCTACCATCTCCCCATCTGGATCCGGTTCCAGCGCTCTGCACATGACGCCTCCGAGGAATTACGATGGAGCAGCGACGTGGTGCCAGGGATTCCTGCTGCAATTAGACCTCTACCTGGCCACCGTTCGGCCGGCCCCTCGGAGGAGGAGAGGAGTAGGGGTCCTCATCACCTGCCTGACCGGTAGAGCCCTGGAGTGGGCTAGTGCGGTCTGGAGCGGACCCGACTCAGCGAAGGACAACTACCCAGAGGTCATCCGCCGTTTCAGGGCCGTGTTCGATCACCCTCCAGAAGGTGAGCGGCGGTTGAGAGATTGTTCCATCTTAGACAGGGGACGAAGAGCGCGCAGGACTTGCGCTGGAGTTTCGGACCTTGGCTGCGGGAGCAGGCTGGAACGACAGGGCCCTGATAGACCATTACAGGTGTAGCCTGAGAGAGGGCGTCCGTAGGGAGCTGGCCTGTCGGGATACTACGCTTAGCCTGGATGGACTGATAGACCTGTCGATCCGGTTGGACCATCTGCTAGCTGCTCGTGGACGTTCCCGAAAGGGTCCTGTCAGTTCTACCTCCTGATCATCCTGCCCCTATCCCGATGGAGCTAGGAGGGACTGCGTCAAGGGAGATCGGAGGAGGAAGCTCCTCCTGTACCAGTTGTGGCCGGAGAGGCACACATCTGGTCGGTGCTGGAGGAATTACATTTACATTTACATTTAAGTCATTTAGCAGACGCTCTTATCCAGAGCGACTTACAAATTGGTGCTTTCACCTTAAGACATCCAGTGGAACAGCCACTTTACAGATTCATCTGGGAATCGTGAGGGCAGGCAGAACACTCATTGGTCACCCCAGGTGAGTAAGCACCACACTCTCCCAGAGTTTCCTGTTGGTCACATGTTCCTATTAATTTGTTTCCTTAATTATTCTCCTTCTCTCCAGCATAAGGCACTGGTAGATTCAGGCGCAGCTGGAAACTTTATAGATCGCGGACTCGCTCAGAGGTTGAGGATTCCGTTAGTAAAGTAGACCCCCCTTTTCCCGTGCACTCTTTAGATAGTCGACCATTAGGGTCAGGGCTGGTAAAGAAAGCCACAATTTCATTGGAGATGATTACGCAGGGGAATCACAAGGAGCGAATTAGTTTGTTCCTTATCGATTCACCTGCATTTCCAGTTGTTCTGGGGATTCCCTGGCTAGCTATTCATAATCCTACGATTTCGTGGAAACAGGGAACTCTACAGGGGTGGTCTGATGAGTGTTCAGGCAGGTGTGTAGGGGTTTCCATCGGTGCGACAACGGTGGAGAGTCCAGACCAGGTTTCCACCGTGCGCATTCCAGCTGAGTATGACGATTTGGCTATCGTTTTCAGTAAAAAGAAAGCGACCCAATTACCAACCCATAGGCAGGGGGATTGCGTGATAAATCTCCAGGAGTAACGCTGCACTCCCCAGGAGTCATGTGTATCCTTTGTCCCAGGAGGAGAAGGTGGCTATGGAAACTTATATCACCGAGGCTCTGGGACAGGGGTACATTCAGCCCTCCATGTCACCTGTCTCTTCGAGTTTCTTTTTTGTGAAGAAAAAGGATGGTGGGTTACGTCCGTGTATTGATTATAGAGGTCTAAATTCCATCACAGTGGGTTTTAGTTACCCACTACCTCTCATTGCTACAGCAGTGGAATCATTTCACGGAGCGCAGTTCTTCACTAAACTGGATCTCAGGAGTGCTTATAATTTGGTGCGTATTCGGGAGGGAGATGAGTGGAAAACTGCATTTAGCACTACGTCGGGCCATTATGAGTACCTCGTCATGCCATACGGTTTAAAGAATGCTCCAGCTATATTTCAATCCTTTGTGGATGAAATACTCAGAGACCTGCACGGACAGGGTGTAGTGGTGTATATTGACGATATTTTGATCTACTCCGCTACACGCACTGAGCATGTATCTCTTGTGCGCAAGGTTCTTAGACGACTGTTGGAGAATGACCTGTATGTGAAGGGGGAGAAATGTGAGTTTTCCAAACAATCAGTTTCCTTCCTGGGTTATCGCATTTCCAGCTCTGGTTTGGTAATGGAGGGTGACCGCATAAAGGCCGTGCGTAATTGGCCGACTCCGACCACGGTAAAGGAGGTGCAGCGGTTTTGGGATTTGCCAATTACTACCGGAGGTTTATCCGGGTTTTGGTCAGGTAGCTGCCCCTATTACCTCACTGCTGAAGGGGGCCAGCGCGTTTGCAGTGGTCAGCAGAGGCGAACGGAGCTTTTCATAAGTTGAAGGCGATGTTTACTGAGGCGCCGGTGTTGGCACATCCGGACCCTTCTTTGGCGTTTATAGTAGAGGTGGACGCATCCGAGGCTGGGAGTTGGAGCGGTGCTCTCACAGCGTTGGTGTGCCTCGAGCTCCGCCCCTGTGCCTTTTTCAAAGAAACTCGGACCAGCGAGATGAAGAATTATGATGTGGGGATAGGGAGTTGTTGGCTATGGTTGGGAGGCCCTGAAGGTGTGGAGACACTGGCTTGAGGGCTAAGCACCCTTTCCTTATCTGGACTGACCATCGTAACCTGGAGTATATCCGATCCAGCTAGGAGAATGAATCCTCGTCAGGCAAGGTGGGCCATGTTTTCACCAGATTTCGTTTCACTGTCTCATATAGACCAGGTTCCCTCAACACTAAGGCTGGCGCTGTCAAGACTCTATGACACTGAGGACAGGTCCATCGATCCTACTCCCATCATTCCGGCAGCTAAGCTGGTGGCACCAGTAGTATGGGATGTGGACGCAGACATGGCGGGCGCAAAGGGGGAACCTGCGCCTCCAAAGTGTCCGGAGAGATTCGTGGGTGCGTGCCGCTGGCTGTTAAGTGATCAATTGATTCGATGGGCTCATTGTCTACCCTCGTTGGTCACCCAGGTGTTTATAGGACAGTGCGAGGTCTTGAGGAGAAGCTGGTGGCCCACTTTGAGGAGGGATGTGCGATTCTATGTTTCCTCCTGTTCGGTGTGCGCCCAGTAAGGCTCTAGACACCTGCCAAGAGGTAAATTACAACCTCTTCCCGTTCCTAGCGACGTGGACCCCATCTTTCGGTAGATTTTCTTACTGACCTCCCCCTCTCAGGTAACACTACAATCCTGGTCGTTGTGGATCGGTTCTCTAAGTCCTTCCGTCTTGTCTCCATTTGCCGGTCTCTACCGCCCTACAGACTACGGAAGCTCTTTTCACCCATGTCTTCCGGCATTACAGGTGCCGAGGATATAGTTTCTGATCGGGCCCCCAATTTATCTCTCGTGTTTGGAGGGCATTTATGGAACGTCTGGGGGTCTCGGTCAGCCTGACCTCAGGGTATCACCCGGAGAGTAATGGTCAGGTGGAGAGAGTTAACCAGGAGGTGGGTAGGTTTCTGCGGTCGTATTGCCATGACCGGCCAGGGAGTGGGCGAGATATATTCCCTGGGCAGAAATAGCCCAGAACTCACTAAGCCACTCCTCTACCAACATGTCACCATTTGAGTGCGTGTTGGGGTACCAGCCAGTCCTGGCACCGTGGCATCAGAGCCAGACTGAGGCTCCTGCGGTGGAGGAGTGGGTACAGCGCTCTAAGGAGACCTGGAGGGCGGTCCAAGAGTCATTACGCCAAGCGAGTATAAGGCAGAAGAAGAGCGCTGACCGTCACCGCAGTGAGGCCCCAGTGTTTGCACCTGGGGACAGGGTCTGGCTCTCGACCCGAAACCTGCCTCTCCGCTTGCCCTGCCGGAAGCTGGGTCCGCAGTGTATAGGGCCATTTAAAGTCCTGAGGAGAATAAATGAGGTTTGTTTATCGATTATTACTTCCTTCGTATTATCGTATTAACCCCTCATTTCATGTAGCTCTTCTCAGGCCGGTGGTAGCTGGTCCTATGCAGGAAGATGAGGTTCCGGAGGTTCCTCCGCCCCTCTGGACATCGAGGGGTCCCCGGCGTACAAGATACGAGCTATTCTGGACTCGAGACGCCGGGTGAGGGCTTGCAGTACCTCGTTGACTGGGAGGAGTACGGTCCGGAGGAGAGGTGCTGGGTCCCGGTGAGGGATATTCTAGACCCATCTATGTTGAGTGAATTCCATCGCCTCCGTCGGATCGCCCCAGCTTTCGGCCCCGGGTCGTCCCGAGGCCGGCGTCGGCGCGCTGCAGGAGCTGCGTCGGGAGGGTACTGTCACGAATATTGGTGACTCCTTCTTGTTCGGTTGGCGCTCGGCGGGTCGTCGTCGCCGGTCTACTAACCATCGCTGATCCGTTGTTCTGTGTTCGTTTAGTTCTGTCTAATTGGTATCACCTGTTTCTTGTTTGGTTGTTAGGATAGGGTTATATATAGTCTGTTCAGCCCGCTTCTGTTTCGTGCGGGCTTGTTCTCCTGTTTCTTTGTTTGAGTGTATTTTGTTTGCATTTGGGTTTCACGCTGTCCGTTTATATTTCTGTTCATTTGTGTTTCCACTTTTGTACATGTTATGTTTCCAGGACATTAAAGCGTGTTGTTTTTCCCACATCCTTGCTCTCTGCGCCTGACTCCACACCTCTTCACTCATTTACACGTCACAACGACATCAACATCTCTCTATTTACAGTCAGAAGACAATTGAAGAAACTTGTGTGGATTTATGGAAAGGCTCGGTAAGAAATGTTTATATATATATATATATATATATATATATATATACAGTTGAAGTCGGAAGTTTACATACACCTTAGCCAAGTACATTTAAGCTCAGTTTTCACAATTCCTGACTTTTAATTCTAGTAAAAAGTCCTGTTAGGTAAATTAGGATCACCCATTATTTTAAGAATGTGAAATGTCAGAATAATAGTAGAGGAGCTGATTTATGTCAACTTTTATTTCTTTCATCACATTCCCATGGATCAGAAGTTTACATTCCTCAAGTAGTATTTGGGAGCATTGCATTTTAAATTGTTTAACTTGGGTCAAAGCGTTTCAGGTAGCCTTCCACAAGTTTCCCACAATAAATTGGGTGACATTTGGCCCATTCCTCCTGACAGAGCTGGTGTAACTGAGTCAGGTTTGTAGGCCTCCTTGCTCACATGCTTTTTCAGTTCTGCCTACACAAGTTATATAGGATTGAGGTCAGGGCTTTGTGATGGCCACTCCAATACCTTGACTTTGTTGTCCTTAAGTCATTTTGCCACAACTTTGAAATATGCTCGGGGTCATTGTCCATTTGGAAGACCCATTTGCGATAGCTTTAACTTCTGACTGATGTCTTGAATGTTGCTTCAATATCCACATAATTTTCCTCACTCATGATGTCATCTATTTTGTGACGTACACCAGTCCCTCCTGCAGCAAATCACCCCCACAATATGATGCTGCCAACGCCGTTCTTCACGGTTTGTGATGGTGTTCTTCGGCTTACCAAGCCTCCCCTTTTTCCTCTAATCATAACGATGGTCATTATGGCCAACAGTTCTATTTTTGTTTCATCAGACCAGAAGACATTTCTCCAAAAGTATGATGTTTTTTACGGCAGTTTTGGAGATGACTTCTTCCTTGCTGAGCGACCTTTCAGGTTATGTCGATATAGGACTTGTTTTACTGTGGATATAGATACTTTTGTACCTGTTTCCTCCAGCATCTTCACAAGGGTCCTTTGCTGTTGTTCTGGGATTGATTTGCACTTTTTCGCACCAAAGTACGTTCATCTCTAGAGACAGAAAAAACTTCCGACTTCAACTGTATATAATTTTTTTTAATTATCAGAACATTAACCGTGTTTTTTCACACTCTACAAGTAGGTCTCTGATTTAAAAACCCCTTATAGAACTTGTTTGGCATCAACTGAAAACATTAATCCATAACTCTGCCAACCCAACTGGCTATAGAAATTGACAATACAACAATGCAACAAATATATTGATCATCTCAGCAAGGTTTTACCTGTGGTAGTGGAGCTAGGTGGAAGTGTGATTAAAATGTAGTTGATATAAACTTCCGCATTTGAATGTCTTTTTTCGTTATTTTATTTTATTAATGAAAGCATAAAGATGTTGATGAAGAAATATTGTACTGCAGTTTTAAATGTAACACTTTAGAGGACTTAAGCATCAAATAAATTGCATGTTGAGGATTTTTTCACAATAGTAAATGGGCTATAAAGTCTATTGTCCTGCTAATAGGAAACATTTGCATGATGGGCTACATTGTTTATTGCAGGGGTTCTTTTTCAGCCTGGGACCAAAATGAGAAATTCTGTGTTTTCCTGGGACCCAAGCTTAGGAAAATATGCAACTATACATAAATATTGGTACATTTCATTGCCCTTATGCCTAAAACAAATGCAATATAGAAAAAAACTAATAACAAAGAAATTAAATATACATTAATGTTTATTTTCCTTCATTAAAAACACTCTTACATATCTGTCTAGGTTGGAACTGTTGCTTTTAAAATACAATAAATCATTTTCATTCTGAACTGGAATAAACTGATTGAGCACATCACACAGATTAATAGCAGAACACACACACATGCAAGTTTCGCACCACATAACCTCAGCAAAAAAGAAACGTCCCTTTTTCAGGACCCTGTCTTTCAAAGATAATTCTTAAAAATCCAAATAAATTCACAGATCTTCATTGTAAAGGGTATAAACACTGTTTCCCATGCTTGTTCAATGAACCATGAACATTTAATGAACATACACCTGTGGAACGGTCGTTAAGACACTAACAGCTTACAGACGATAGGTAATTAAGGTCAGAGTTATGAAAACTTAGGACACTAAAGAGGCCTTTCTACTGACTGAAAAACACCAAAAGAAAGATGCCCAGGGTCCCTGCTCATCTGCGTGAATGTGCCTTCGGCATGCTGCAAGGAGGCATGAGGACTGCAGATGTGACCAGGGCAATACATTGCGATGTCCGTACTGTGAGATGCCTAAGACAGCTCTACAGGGAGACAGGATGGACAGCTGATCATCCTCACAGTGGATGACCACGTGGAACAACACCTGCACAGGATCGGTACATTCGAGCATCACACCTTCGGGACAGGTACAGGATGGCAACAACTGCCCGAGTTATACCAGGAATGCACAATCCCTCCATCAGTGTTCAGACTGTCCGCAATAGGCTGAGAGAGGCTGGACTGAGGGCCCGTAGGCCTGTTGTAAGGAAGATCCCTCACCAGACATCACTGGCAACAACTTTGCCTATAGGCACAAACCCATCGCCGCTGGACAAGACAGGACTGGAAAAAGTGCTCTTCACAGACGAGTCACAGTTTGTCCCACCAGGGTTGATTGTCAGATTTACGTTAATCGTTGAAGGAATGAGTGTTACACCGAGGCCTTCACTCTGGAGCGGGATCGATTTGGAGGTGTAGGGTCCATCATGGTCTGGGGTGGTGTGTCACAGCATCATCGGACTGACCGTGTGTCATTGCAGGTAATCTCATCCTGACATGACCCTTCAGCATGACAATGCCACCAGCCATATTACTCGTTCTATGCCTGATTTCCTGCAAGACAGGAATGTCAGTGTTCTGCCATGGCCAGCGAAGAGCCCGGATCTCAATCCCATTGAGCACATCTGGCACCTGTTGGATTGGAGGGTGAGGGCTAGGGCAATTCCTCCCAGAAATGTAAGGGAACTTGCAGGTGCCTTGGATGAGTAGGGTAAAATCTCACAGCAATAACTGGCAAATCTGGTCCAGTCCACGAGGAGGAGATGCACGGCAGTACTTAATGCAGCTGGTGGCCACACCAGATACTGACTGTTAGTTTTGATTTTTTGTTCAGGAACACATAATTCTATTTATGTTAGTCACATGTCTGTGGAACGTGTTCAGTCTATGTCTCAGTTGATGAATCATATGTTCATACAAATACTTACATGTTAACCTTACAGGGATCTTGAGACCCAACTTTTCCCCCACGTTCAGCTGGAAGGTGCCGCATGGAACGCAAGAAATAATCCTAAAATATTTTACCTCCACACATTAACAAGAAAAATAGCTCAAATGAAAGATAAACAAGTTGTTTATCTACCCAGCAAGTCAGATTTCTAAAATGTTTTACGGCGAAAACATAGCACATATTTATGTCCAACCACCACTGCAGACATACCTCATTAGCATAGCCAAGTAGGAAAAAATATGCAATCAACAAACGCAGGATTAAAAGAAAAATCATTTCACTAACCTTTTGAAATCTTCATCAGATGACAGTAATATAACATGTTACACAGTACATTCATTTTTTTCAATAATATGCTATATATATCCATAAATCTCTGTTTACAATTACGCATCGTTCAAAAATGCTAGTGCAATGTCAGGAGAAATGAAATAGCTCCGGCAGATAACGTCAGCAAACAAGGAATACACATCATAAACTTTGACTAAATATGCATGTTTTACATATGTATAGCAAGATACACTTCTTCTAAATGCAATCGCTGTGTTACATTTATTTTTAACGTTACATTTTGCGTTCACTAGGCTATAATAGGAGTCGGCGCTCCCACATTAGCATAATGACTCTCTATCTTGGAGTTGACAGAAACCCAAAATTAACACATAAATATTCCCTTACCTTTGCTGTTCTTCCATCAGAAGACCTGGAAGGGATTATACTCACCAAATTAGCGTTCAGTTTTCAAGTCTGTGTCTTTCGGTTCTCAAACTAGCCACATTTCGGTCGAAATGTAGGCAAATTTCAAGTGGATGCGCACCAAAACGTCGAAAGTATATATTATATGTCGAGTAAACTTGTCAAACTATGTTCATAATTAAGCTTTAACATGTTATAAAGGTCTACAGCAATCGTGAGGGCGAACAGACACACACAAGTTGTTTAATCGATCCTGAGGAAAAGAGAGAAAAACTGCAGAGCGCGCAAAGGGTACACTTTTTTTTGGCGTGACCGAGACCTTTCGGCACGCTGAACATCTCGTGAGCACGCAATTCTCACAGTGACACGCCTCATTGAAAGCAGGCTTCTCGCTGAACACATACAGACTCTTCCCAGGGTTGTAAGTGCTTGGTAAGTGCGTATACGATGACGTCAAAGTGGTGCCAACTTTTTCCATTACAAGAGAGACTTTGGGAGAATGCATGCCCTGACACTTCTGCTTTACATAGAGACAAAATTTAAACGGTTTTAGAAGCTTTAGAGTGTTTTCTATTCGATAATATTTTTTATATGCATATATTAGCAACTTTTGACAAAAATGTATCATGTTTTATATGGGTACCCAATTCCTCCAGAAGGGGCAGTACTCAGGGCTAGCCCTAACAGGTTTTAAGTTTGCTAAAAAACAAACGCAGTTGACAGTGAGATGCTCTTCAAGAAAACTGCAGAAAAAAGATAATGTAAACCGCGAAGCACACGGGCATATCCCTCTCACACTCACGCAGCAGCCAAACTGAGCAGAGACCGCTGCTAAGCAGAGAGTGCACTTGGCCAAATCAATTCCAATAATTAACTAAATAATTATAAATGTACTCTGACACATCGCGACCCACCATTAACAGGTTCACACCCACCATTGACAGGTTCTCGACCCACCATTAACAGGTTCGCGACCCACCATTAACAGGTTCGCGACCCACCATTGACAGGTTCACGAACCACCATTAACAGGTTCGCGACCCACCATTAACAGGTTCGCGACCCACCATTAACAGGTTCGTGACCCACCATTAACAGGTTTCACGACCCACCATTAACAGGTTCGCGACCCACCATTAACAGGTTCGCGACCCACCATTAACAGGTTTGCGACCCATACTTTAAGAAAGGCTGCTTTATTGTAACCACAATGTCACACATAATTTGTATCTACCTTTCCAATTACTTTTCGAGTTTGGGAATTACAAATGTGCGCTTTCTTTTTAATTAGATTATTGTTTTATGTAGGATGCTACATTTTTGACCAGTTGCAATTGTAAGTAGGCCTAATAAAAAAATCCTACTTCTATTAGGCTGTTAAGCTTCATAGCCTACCTCAGCCAGTTAAGTTATTTTATATAAGTCTGGGCTCAGAAGAAATAGACTCAATTAAGCCCTCTTGTTGTTTGTAAAGTCAAATTCAGAATTCAAAAGTCACTCGCACATCTGAACTATCTTTTTTGCAGGTGCATGGCAACAGCCAGATAAGACGAGGAAAAAGAACTGCACACTGCTCTTGATCTATAATAAGCTCTACGTATCGGCCTCGCGGCCCTTCGTCCAGAACTTTTGTGAGTTTTTTAAATCAGCACCATTACAGTATGTAAACCTAGCCACCCCCACATCGGTTCCACTCATCAAATGAGGTTGGAGGCGAAGGAAAAACAAATAAGTGCTACCAAATATAACAATATGCATTTCATAAATATTCAAATAAAGTGGGTACATAAAACATATTAAACACATCTGAAACACCACAATGAGGACATCGACCTACCAAGCAAGTTTTCATAAATGAAACGTCAGAGTAATCTGAAATAGGGGCATAATTCATGTTCAAATTTACAACATAACATACATAGGCATTTCATCATTAAGACCTTTAGGAAATAATGTCTGGAGGGTGAAAATCCCAAAACATTCTCTTTTACTCAGATAATTATTTATATCACCTCTTCTGTCTGATATCTTAACTTTCTCTATGCCACAAAATCTAAAAGGTAGAAATGTCATGTTTTAGGTCATTAAAATGTACTGTGACTGGATAATCGCTGTCGTTTCTCCTAATTGAACTTTGATGTTCACTGATTGAGAGCACAAGAGGTTTTACCTACATAGCACAGCCCACATGGACATTTAATAACGTAGGTAACGTGGGTGGTGGAGCATTTACATTTACGTAATAATGTCTTTTATTTGGAACCGTTTTCCTGTATGTGGGTGGCAGAAATATTGACACTTCATCATATTGTTGCACTGTGCGAAACCTCTGCATTTATAGCTAACATTTGGAAGAAGAAGAAGGTGTAAAATAGCCTGGCTGATTTTCTTTTGTGGCTGGCAGTCGGCATGGACCAATTTATTGCGTAAATTGAAACCTCTCCTATTTACAATCAGTGGTGGATTCCTAAATTCCGCAGGCAAAGCTGGGTCTGATAATGAAACAGGCCAGTGTTACTTGACCGCATCTCCCACTTTTCTGGACTTCAAAGTATATGTAGTTGTGAACATTCCAGAGTGTTCTTTAGCTTTAGCGGGTCTTTTTTGTAGCAGTTCATCTGTGCTTTCCCCACTGCCAAATTAAGAGCTTCATCCACACATTGTGGAAACCTATTGCGCAACTCCACTGCTTTTTCTAGATAGTCCTGAAAATGATTTGTTGCAAGTTGGGGAGGGGGGGTTCACACCTTGCTCGGCTATTAGACAATTCTTTAGTTGAATAGTCTATTGTTCAGCTAATAGCCCATCCTTGCTACGCTTGTGAAAAACTAAAAATAATACTTTTCACATGTTAAAGATTCCAATTGATAAAGTGTTTTTAGCCACAATCTGCCCCAACCCCGATTAATCAATTTGGGCACAGTCGATAGCCCGCTGGACTTACCTTTATGGCAAAAAAAAATTCACAATCGTTTGTCTCTACATTAACTAATATATTCCTCTCAATTGTACATTTTTAGCTTGACTCGTTATGACGTTACATTTGCAACCCCAAAATGTTTTGTCAGTCATATTTGCTGAAGTCACCAGGGACGTATGGCCCGCGTCAAATTTGTCATTGGAACCTTGGGACCCAAATTGCATAATGAGTGCTCTAACTCCCCCTTGTGGTGGTCTGGAGCAATGAAAACGTGACGCTGGGTACCTCTAAGTTCCGTGGTGTAAACTAGCAACTTTTAAAGGAGGAACCCCTGTATGAAGAATAAATGTATGACCTTATTGTTGAGGAGCTCTTCACGGCAGATGTATACAGAGTGATAATTAAAGACTCAGAGATCCCTCACAAATGACACATTAAGGCTCTCTCTAAGGCATGTTCTTCTAAACCACGGACTGGGAAAAATAACCAATATTCTCTCCTGGGATGAATAGAAGATATAGATCCTTCACATACTCATCATACACAGACAAAAAGAAGAGGGGACTGGCAGAGAAAATAAAATAGGTGGATAGAAAGGGAAAAGTGGGACAAATAGAGAACGAGATAAATAATGAGAAGGAAACGTTAGGGTGAAGAAGGGAGAAGGACAGAGAGTGAGAAAGAGATGTTGGGAATGATAGGTGAAACTAGAATAGGCAGTAGTCAAATAGAGAGGAATAGAAGGTTAGATGAGGGATGGAGAAAGACAGGAGGACAAAGACGAGGGAAATAGGTGGACAGATAAAGAGACAGAGTGAATGTCCACATTGAGTTTAGATTAGTTTGCACTCCATGTCCAGGAACTATTTGCACATAAATTACACATTTGCTCATTTTGTGTGTGCCAGAAGGATAGCAGTCTGTTTGGCCATGTGCATGTGTGTTCGCTTCTGCAAGCAAATCAATAATAACATCCTGAATGGTGTGTATTAGTCTCTATTACATGTCCTTTTAACCACAAGCTCTATCTTTGCAAACAGCTAATTTTATTTATTTATTTCTGAAATTACATAATTATTTTAACAGAGCAGAGATATTATGTGCAGTGGATTTGGAAAGTATTCAGACCCGTTGATTATTTTCCACATGTTGTTACGTTACAGCCTTATTCTAAAAATGTTTTTTTATCTTCAACAATCTACACACAATACCCCATAATGACAAAGCAAAACAGGTTTTACATTTAAAAAAAAAATCTAATAAAAAGACGGAAATAATACATAAGTACATAAATATTCAGACTCTTTACTCAGTACTTTGTTGAAGCACCTTTGGCAGTAATTACAGCCTTGAGTCTTCTTGGGTATGATGCTACGAGCTTGGCACACCTGTATTTGGGGAGTTATTCCCATTCTTCTCTGCAGATCCTCTCAAGCTGGCAGGTTGGATGGGGAGCGTCACTGCACAGCTATTTTCAGGTCTCTCCAGAGATGTTTGATTGGGTTCAAGTCCAGGCTCTGGCTGGGCCACTCAAGGACATTCAGAGACTTGTGCCAAATTGATTTCTGCTTTGTATTGGCTGTGTGCTTAGGGTTATTGTCCTGTTGGAAGGTGAACCTTCGTCCCAGTCTGAGGTCCTGAGCGCACTGGAGCAGGTTTTTATCAAGGATCCGTCTGTACCCCGTTCATCTTTCCCTCGATCCCGACCAGTCTCCCAGTCCCTGCCACTGAAAAGCATCCCCACAGCATGATGCTGCCACCATCATGCTTCACCGTAGGGATGGTGCCAGGTTTCCTCCAAGGGGATGCTTGTCATTCAGGCCAAAGAGTTCAATCTTGGTTTCACCAGACCAAAGAATCGTGTTTCTCAAGATCTGAGAGTCCTTTGGGTGACTTTTGGCATACTCCAAGTGGGCTGTCGTGCCTTTTTAAAGAGGAGTGGCTTCCGTCTGGCCACTTTACCATAAAGGCCTGATTGGTGGAGTGCTACAGAGATGGTTTTCCTTCTGGAAGGTTCTCCCATCTCCATAGAGGAACTCTGGATCTCTGTCAGTGTCCATCGGGTTCTTGGTGGTTCCAAACTTCTTCCATTTAAGAATGATAGAGGCCACCGTGTTCTTGGGGATCTTCAATGCTTCAGCCATTTTTAGGTGCCCCTCCCCAGATCTGTGTCGCGACACAATCCTGTCTCGGAAATCTACAGACAATTCCTTCGACTTCATGGCTTGGTTTATGCTCTGACATGCAATGTCAACTGTGGGACCTTTTTTTTAGACAGGTGTGTGACTTTCCGAATCATGTCCAATCAATTGAATTTACCACTGGTGGACTCCAGTCAAGTTGTAAAACATCTCAAGGATGATCAATGGAAACAGGATGCACCTGAGCAACAAAAGGTCTGAATACTTATGTAAATAAGTTATTTCTGTTTTTTATTTTTAATACATTTGCAAAAATTCACAAAAACCTGTTTTTTCGCTTTGTCATTATGGGGTACTGTGTGTAGATAGATAAAAAATACATAAAAAATTCCACATTTTAGAATACGGCTGTAACGTAACAAAATGTGGAAAAAGTTAAGGGGTCTGAATACTTCCCGAATGCACTGTATATGTAGCTACTTCACTTCCCCATTCTCAGATATAAAGTAGAAATCAAATGAGAAAAAAAGTGAAAAATAGAAAAATAGGATTGTTTCACTGCCCTTTTTTTCAGAACAATCTCTTTTTCGACTTCCTGATTACATCAGAAATCCCATCAACTCTGGGAGAGGACAAACATAAAAACACACTAAATACTTTTGACGGGTTTCCCCAGCCTGCTAACCCTGTGGGTTTACAGAATAATATCCCATGCTAATCCTCATTCAGAAAGAACATGGGAGAGAATGCAAGAAGGGGGAATCATGTAAATGTCATCTGAATTAAAGGCCCCCCACCTGGACCCCCTTGGGGCCACCATTACACCTCCACTGAGCTTCCTGGACTAATTAGAATCAGTGTGGAAGGTGATGGTCTTAGCAAAGGCCTAATGAGACACACATACAAACACAAACGGACATGCACATATTTTACAGCCCATTTACAATATTTAATTGAGAAGGGTTAAAGTGTGTGACATTTCACTTCTGAAACTTTCTCAATAGAAATGGACAAATCTACCAGTGTTCAACAACGGGTTGAATCAAACCTTATTTACCTACCATCACTTCGCATTCAAAGCAGTATGGAAGTGAAAACATGTCACATTTCTGTCAAGACCTCCAAACATCTCTACTTCTACTTCACTGGCTGCAGAGTCCCAAAAACAAATAACTACTACTGGAGATTTCCATTATTTTAGTTGCCTCGCAACCATCAGGTGCGTGTCACCGTTTTGTGCATTTCCTGACAGCTGGAGGTTTCCTTCGATGTTGCTCTGAGTGCAGGAGCATTTTTGACTTGTGCTGCTTTCAATATGACGAACTAATGAATCAATTGAAGTAAATTAGAATGCAATTGGACATTTGTTAATTCATTCATCCATTTAATATATACTGAACAAAAATATAAACGCAACATGTAAAGTGTTGGCCCCATGTTTCATGAGCTGAAATAAAAGATCCCAGAAAATGTCCATATGCACAAAAAGCTTCTTTCTCTCAAATGTTACACACACATTTGTTTATATCCCTGTTAGTCAGCATTTCTCCTTTGCCAAGATAATCCATCCACCTGACAGGTGTGGCATATCAAGAAGCTGATTAAACAGCATGATTATGACACAGGTGCACCTTGTGCTGGGGACAATAACAGGCCACTATAAAATGTGCAGTTTTGTCACAAAAAAATACAATGTCACAGATGTCTCAAGTTTTGAAGGAGCGTGCAGTTGGCAGCTCCGACTGCAGGAATGCCCACCAGAGCTGTTGCCAGAGAATGTAATGTTAATATCTCTACCATAAGCTGCCTCCAAAGTCATTTTAGAGAATTTGGCAGTACATCCAACCAGCCTCACACCCGTAGACCATGTATACCTATGCCTGCTCAGGACCTCCACATCCGGTTTCTTTACCTGCGGGATCATCTGAGACCAGCCACCTGGACAGCTGATGAAACTATTGGTTTGCACAACCAAAGAATTTCTGCACAAACTGTCAGAAAACATTTCAAGGAGGCTCATCTGCGTGCTCGTCGTCCTCACCAGGGTCTTGACCTGACTGCGGTTCGGAGTCGTAACCGACTTCAGTGGGCAAATACCTCACCTTCGATGGCCACTGGCATGCTGGAGATGTGTGCTCTTCACAAATGAATCCCAGTTTCAACTGTACCCGGGCATATGGCAGACAGCTTGTATTGCATTGTGTGGGTGAACGGTTTGCTGATGTCAACATTGTGAACAGAGTGCCCCATGGTGGTGGTGGTCTTATGGTATTGGGCAGGCATAAGCTACAGACAACGAACACAATTGCATTTTATCGATGGCAATTTGAATATACAGAGATACCGTGTTGAGATCCTGAGACCCATTGTCATTCCATTCATCCGCCCCCATAACCTCATGAAAAGGCGCAGCCCGTGTCGCAGGATCTGTACACAATTACTGGAAGCTGAAAATGTCCCAGTTCTTCCATGGCCTGCATGCTCACCAGACATGTCACCCACTGAGCATATTTGGGATGCTCTGGGTCGACGTGTACAACAGCATGTTCCAGTTCCCGCCAATATCCAGCAACTTTGCACAGCCATTGAAGAGGATTGGGACAACATTCCACAGGCCACAGTCACCAGCCTGATCAACTCTATGTGAAGTTGATGTGTCGCACTGCATGAGGCAAATGGTGGTCACACCAGACACTTACTGGTTTTCTGATTTTCTGTGACCAACAGATGCATACACTATCTGCATTCCCAGTCGTGACATCTATAAACTAGGGCCTAATGAATTAATTTAAATTCAGTGATTTCCTTATATAAACTGTAACTCAGTCAAATCTTTGAAATTGTTGCATGTTGCATTTATATTTTTGTTCAGTATACATAAATAACTCCATTGCTTTGATAGCATGTCATTTAATATGTTTTTGGTTGGTGAAACATGAATCCTTCATTACCATTTACACTCACTAGAACGATTTAAACCAGTTTTGATTTCATTTTGATTGCCTCTCTTTATTAATTGCTTTTTTTGGCACTGTGTCATAAGACATATCATTGATCCCATTTCTGAGCTCCACTCGAGGGGAAAGACAAGCCAGATGGTGATTTCTTCACTGCCTTGACTCATTGGCCAGTGAGCACCAAGCCCAACTCTCTAAAGCCTTGTTCACATTGGCAGTTTGAAGTGACTCAAAAAAAATTATAAATGCATATTCGAGTCTAATCTTCTTTTTCCTGCAGTCTGGACCGCTTAAAGGGAATCGGATATTTCAATCCACATTTCAAACCAACTTCGTAGGTGGTTTGAAGTCAGATACAAATCTGATTCCTGACCATTTAACTGACGGTTATGGGTGAAGAACGTCACGAACAGCTGACTGAATGACCACAATGCAGCAGCATACATAGAAATATAATGAATAGAACATGCTTGGAACCTCTAACTCTGGCAATTTGACTGGTAAACTCATGGGTACACTGGCAATGGCTGCCTTATATTATGATGCAATAATTCCATGGTAATGTAGAATGTTCATTCAAATTATATAAACTGATGTGGCTCATGCAATGGAAGGTATGTTTTGTATTGTTAGTTGAGCTGAATTAACAAATCACAGCACATAATCTATTTCACTTCCTGCTTTGCTCTTATGGGTACACTCGCAATGACCGCCAGTCCACCCATGATAACACCATTGACTTGAATGGGGATGCCCGTTCTATTCATTATATTTATATGGTAGCACATCCAATCAGGAGTGGAGGAAAGGAGAACATTTGTGTCAATTTTTTGGGGGGTGCTATTCAAACAGTTATTACAGTGACCGCAGTCCTTTGGCTGGCCAATTACCATCATCAAAATCCCATGACCGTCACAGCCCTAATTCTAACAGATTAAAATATACATTAGCATAATGTCAAACATCGACAAAATCTATATCATCAATTATCATAAACAAACAAAAAGATATCTACGCAAGTACATAAATTTATAACAGCAAATGTCACAGAGTACACAAACAAGTATTTGTCTCTCCGCATTTCAAGTCGATTGCAATGATTCTAAGAGATCCAGTAGCTTACAAGATGACGATGGAAGGGGATGGCGGGGAAATTTAGCGGATAAGCCCATCACATGAATAAAATATCCACAATGAATGAAAAGTGAATGAAAAGTAAACACCTGTATACATTTCTGATAGCTTTTATATTAGATTAATATGCATACAAAGACTAGAAAATTAACAGTTATGTAGAGCACATCTGAATGGGGGTATAGCTGGACAATGTCAACTAGAGTATCATAGGAAAACAAGTCAAGGTATTTCACAACATTAACAATAAAATCAAGCGTCACGCAAAGTTGGCCATTGTTAGTTTTGGAAACATACCAGGAAATGGATACAAAAATGTAAATGCTCTGTTAGTCTAACAACGTCTTTTCGAGGGAATTTGCATAAGCCTCAGCCAGTGTGAATCGTTTGCCAAAATGTGTCAGTTTTTGTCTAATGGGTTCTATACACGGTAGTGACATCTAAAACCAGCCTTCAATCCAACAAACTGAGCTCTAATAGGAGCAAATACATCGCAATACAACATTTCTCAAGTGTGGTTGAAAAAAATAATTGGGGAGTGTGTCCAATTGAGTGTGTCCAATTTTTGTCAACAAAGCACTAAATCACAGAGGTTGACCCTTTTAACTTTAAATCCCCTGAATCCAATTGTGTGGATTAACTAGACTCTTAGAGAAGTTCTGAGAAGAGAACAAGGGAAAGTCTGGACAAACTTGGGATCAAAAGATGGGGTTTCAGCTTAGGGTTGGATGTATTCAGATTTTAATATTGTCATACTGTCCTTCTTTCACCCCAGGATTTACGGTATTACTGGTTTAGTACAAAAGGGAGCACCAGAAAATGCTAAAAAAGCCCATTGGGTGTCTAGTGCAAGAATGCTAACAAAATTAGCACAAGTAATAGCGAATTACATGGATGCTACTAGCAAATATGCTAACGAGTGCAAACTAAAATTAACAAATTGCAAAGACAGGCAATCCAGCTCATAACGTTATACATACAGTGCATTCAGAAAGTATTCAGACCACTTGACTTTAAAACAAAACAAAAAACGATGTTACAGGCTTATTCTAAAATGGATTAAATAAAAACATTTCCTGATCAATCTAAACACAATACCCCATAACAACAAAGCAAAAAAGGTTTTCGAAATTTTTGCAAATGTACCGAGGAACTCCACTGAGGAACTCTGGAGCTCTATCAGAGTGACCATGGATTCAAGCTGAAAGTCGGGGAAGCAAGTTCAGGGAGTGAGTGTTTTAATAAATAAACACAACATAATACAAAATAAGAAACACGAACAACGCACAGACATGGCACAGGAACAGAAACAATAACGCCTGGGGAAGGAACCAAAGGGAGTGACATATAGCGTCCCAGGTGAAACTGATGACGCGCAGGTGCGTGTAACGATTGTGACAGGTGTGCGCCATAACGAGCAGTCTGGTGACCTAGAGACCGGAGAGGGAGCACACTTGACAAACACTGTTGACTTTAAATATAAAATGTGACCCCTGTCAATATACAGCTGGTATTCACCTGCTCCCACTTTCTCAAGTTCTGCTATTTACAAACGAACACGTTACTGGCTCAACTGTTCTGGGGAACTATGTAAGCTTCATAATGTCAAATAATGTGACAGGTGAAATAAGAACACATTCTGCTTTCATCTCCTAACACATTGCACAAGTTGACTGCAGCTATTAAACAATTGCTGCAAATATTAAAATGTATTGAAAAACTTCAACGATATTGACAGTATTCAAAAACCATCCTGTGGCTATTTCCAAATACCCCAGTATACGGTATATGAGGTATACCCCCCTAGCCTAGTTCAGCTGAGGCCCTCAACAAAAGCTGCCTCTACTTAGCAGGGAATCCAGTACAAGACAGGCACCCAACAGAAAATAATTCTGACTGATTTAATATCATTACTACAGCTTTATAACAAAATGGGAGTTTAGTGAATTAAACACTTGATAGTAATTATCCCCATTATCGACCTGCAAGAGTGTTCAGATTTTAAACACCCAATCAGGACCCCTGATAAACATGGGCGTCAGTCTCCTTCCTTAACTGTAATCAGTGTTCAAGAGCAGCTCCATGTCGACTACACTAGAGCAGAGTATTAAGTCAAACCCGTACATTTAGGTCATTACTTGAGAAATTGAGAAGTTCTGCAACAATTGAATTTAAAAAAGGTCAATTTAACAGTAAATGTAATAGTGGATAGCTCTCCCACTGAAGAAGAGCGGCCACCATGGGGCTAACAGCTCATCACAAACAGCAATGAAATTGAGTCACACCAATGACATCAGAAACAATGGCCAGAAGATGCTGGCACTGTGGTGCTGGGTGACTGTCACAGGCTTTGGGAGGACACAGCCAGCAGTCCTGTCGACAGTCCCGTTTTAAAGGTCACAGACTCTGGACTTTTTCCAACTTAAATCAAGGCTCTTGACCTCAGGGTTAAACTACTAACATTTACCACTAAAGCAGATTGTGTGAAGGAAGAGACCTAGAGGGGAAGTAAGGACAGAAGGTGTACTGTGGGATTATTTAAAATAGTCTTCAAAGAGGTATGGTTTCAGATGTTTTCGGAAGAAGGGCAACAGGGCGTTATCCAGGGTCACACAAAGGTTCTTTGCACTCTGGGAAAGGGACACCATGGAGTTGTCAACCGTGATGGAGAGGTCTTGGAGCAGGCAGGCCTTTCCGGGATGAAGTGCAGCTCCATCTTGCCGATGTTGAGCTTGAGGTGGTGGGCCGACATCCAAACTGAGATATCTGCCAGGCACACAGTGATGTGTCGCCACCTGGGTGTCAGAAGGGGGGAAGGAGAAAAGTAGTTGAGTGACATCGGCATAGCAATGATAAGAGACACCATGTGAGGATATGACGGAGCTGAGTGACTTGGTGTATAGAGAAAAAAGGAGAGGTCCTAAAACCGAGCCCTGGGGAACACGAGTAGTGATATTACAAAGTGCAGACATATATCCTCCCATGGTCACCTGGTAGGAGCGGTCTGCCAGGTAAGATGACAATCCAAGAGTGTGCAGATCCTGAGACACAAAGCCCTGAGAGGGTGGATAGGAGAATAAAACCAGAGAATCAGCTTTGGCAGTGCAGAGAGCCTCCGTGACACAGAGGAGCGTAGTCTCAGTTGAGTGACCCGTCTTGAAGCCTGACTGGTTAGGGTCAAGAAGATTGTTCTGAGAGAGATAGCGAGAGAGTTGGTCATAGACAGCACACTCAAGAGTTTTGGAAAGAAAACAAAGAAGTGTTTGACATCAGAGGGGTGTTGGTTTCTTGAGGAGGGGAGCGACTCTGGGCATTTTGAAGTCAGAGGGGTCAGGGTTGAGTTGATGAGGAAAGTGCGGAATCGAAGAAGGTCTACAGATATGTTCAGGAGAGGGGATGGGGGTCATTCGGGCAGGTTGTCGAGCGGTCGGATCTCACTAGTCGCAGGATTTCATCTGGAGAGAGAGGGGAGAAAGAGGTGAAGGCGCAAGTATAGTTCTGTGTGAGTGGGACCAGTGGACTTAATAGGCTGAGTGAATGAGGAGTAGGATGACATCAACCTTATTTTCAAAGTGGTTGACAAAGTTGTCCACAGAGACGGAGGAAGGAGGTGGAGAATAAAGGAGGGAGAGTTTCCAAGGGTAGAGGCAGAAGCTTGAAATTTAGAGTGATAGTGTCACGCCTTGGTCTTAGTATTTTGTGTTTTCTTTCTTTATTTGGTCAGGCCAGGGTGTGACATGGGTTTATTTTGTGGTGTGTTTTTGTATTGGGGTTTTAGTAGGTATTGGGATTGTGGCTGAGTAGGGTTGTCTAGGAAAGTCTATGGTTGCCTGAGGCGGTTCTTAATCAGAGGCAGGTGATTATCGTTGTCTCTGATTGGGAACCATATTTAGGCAGCCATATTCTTTGAGTGTTTCGTGGGTGATTGTTCCTGTCTCTGTGTAGTGTTCACCAGATAGGCTCAGTCACTTGGTTTTTTCTTTTCAATTGTTTTGGAAGAGAAGAAAACGAGCGCCATTCTCCTTGCGGAGATGGTGCTAAATACATCAACACGGTCGGTCCCTGGGATTGGGCTGGCCAACACGATTCGGTTTGCTTGGAAGGAAAAGGAGTTTGAGCCTTTAGGACGGGAATCCTTTGGAAGGATAATATTGATGGGGATTCTAAAGCTGACGGTGAAGGACGTGTTTTGTTTCCAAGGCAACTCGTTGGAGGGAGCATACGACGTTGCACTATATACAGAGGAAAAACACGATGATATCCTGAGAAGGGCAAGAGCAGTGGGAGGTGAGAGGCCGATGTGCCACTACGAAATAACAAGCCTGGCGAAGAATAACTTTAGGGTTGTAACTGTAAACATTTACAACCCTTACGTTAAGGACGAAGAGGTGAGGGCTTTTCTGGGGAGATACATGGATAACGTCTCCTCAGCAAGGCACCTCAAAGACTCCCTTGGGAATGGGAGGAGAGGCTTCCAGGCCCTCCTCAGAGAGGACCCAAGGGGACATGGTGGCTACCTCCATCCTCCTGCTATGTTCTCCCTAGGGGCTGACAGGGGGACGTTGTATTATGCACGTCAGCCCCCATTTTGCAGACGCTGTATGGCCTATGGTCACATATTCGCCTCATGCAGTGCAAGAAAATGCAGATTTTGTGCATCTGAGGATCACGAGGCGAGGATTGTGACAAGCCTAAGACGTGCCATGGGTGTGGCTCGTCAGCACACCTGTGGAGGGGGTGCCCGGCCCGTCAGAGGTCATATGCGTCTGCGGCTGGGGGGGAGCAGGAGCGGGGGATGGGGAAGAAGAGGAGGGGAAGGAAGCACGCCTCATGACCAGAGATCAGGTCCAGAGGGGAAGGCCACAAGGAAGGAGGAGGAGCCAGAAGCGGCGGATGGAAGAGAGAAGGAAACGGAAGGCACGGGAGTAGGAGAACCAGAAAAAGCGGCGGAAGAAGGCAACCGAGTGGAGGAGCATGAGAGAGAAGAAAGCGAGGGAGGAGTGGTGGAGAAGGAGACGGTGGAAGAGAAGTGGACTGGGGGAAAGTGCCATGGTGGAAGAGATGAGGGGTATGGTGGAGGAGCTGGCAGGGGGAGGGTGGTATCTCTTCACTGCCGCCATCACCAAAGAAGAGTATGAAGAGGAGGGGGCGATTGGCCGACAGTGAGGGGGAAGGGATGGCCAAGAGAGTGATGGGGCGGGAGAAACCTCTGGGTTGCTGCTGGTTTCCCCAGGCCCTCAACTTCTGTTGGGTGGGGACACACATAACAAGACTCAGGACTGGGTACAAGAGGAGGTGGGAGTTTTTGTTTGGGGACTCAGCCTCCCCAATTTTTTTCCAAACCAGCTGCAACACTGGGGAGGGGAGGATTGTGGGGGTAGACCCAGGGTGCAGGGCACTCCGGAGCCAAACACTATTCCTGCATCCTGGGAGGGTGTGATGGAGGAAGAGGGGGATGTCGGGATTACGGATGGTGTTCTCACCGGTAGATATGGAGCAGGGGGAGCATCGGTGAGTCTCCTGTTTTATGTTTTTTTCTGTCTGGGTTTAGAATTTGAGTGTATTACATGTATTTATTTTTCATGGAGTCTAATTTTACTTTTGTTAGTTTAAATGTAAGGGGTTTAAGGGATTTTGTTAAGAGGAGGGCGGTTTTTAGTTATTTGGAGGGTGTGGGGTTTGATTTTTGTTTTTTACAGGAGGTTCACCTGAGGGATGGAGGGGATGTTATTAGGTTTAAGAGGGAGTGGAACAAGGGAGTCGGTTTGGGGTGTTGGGGGTGCACTCATCGGGGTAGGGATTTTGTGTGGGCACAGGGAGGTAAAAGTGGAGGATTCTTTCGTGGTAATGCAGGGGAGGGTTATAGGGGTGGATGTCACGATAAGGGATTGTAAATTTAGATTAGTGGTGGTGTATGGGCCACAGGTGGTGGCAGACAGAAGGGAGATGGTGGACTGTCTGACCCCTGTGTGTCACAAATAGGAAATTAGTGATAGGGGGATTTTAATACAGATTTAGGAAGAGGGGGATAGCAGTGCGGGCGCCATTGCCAGGCTAATGGCTTGCCATGGTCTGGTAGATGGTGGTATGCACACTACTCCGAAAATGGACGGTCCTACATGGTGTAACTCCAGGGGGTTGAGTGGAGGCTCGACTATATTTTTGTACCCAGGTCTTTGGGTAAGTTGTCTGGGCGGCTGTTGCCTGTTTTCTTTTCGGATCACGACGGGTGCTCCTGCAGGTGGGGTCGCCAGTCTGCCTCTTTGGTAGAGGGTACTGGAAGCTAGATCGGGATGTGCTGGAGGAGCAGGCTTTTGTTGACGGGTTTTATGGTTTCTTTTGAGGCTTGAGGGCCTCCGGTCCATGTGCGAGGGGGTGTTAGAGTGGTGGGAATTAGTTAAGGTGAGGATTAGGGCTTTTATAATAGGGTATTGCAAGAGGAAAAAAAGGGAGGAGAGGAGGGAGGTGGATCGTATCCAGAGGTTAATTGAACTCGAATACGAGGCAGGCAACCTCGGCGGGTCGTTTGACTGGGAGAGATCCGCAACCCTAAAGGCGCAGCTCAGGGAGTTGCAGGAGCGGAAGGCTCGAGCTTTCCTTGAGCGAGCGCATAGTGGCTTTCTAGAACATAATGAGACTTGTTCTGCTATGTTCTTTAAGTTGGTTAGGCAAGACAGAGTAGGAAGGTAATGCATGGTGTTAGGGAAGAAAATGGTAGTATAGTTAGAGAACCAGAGGATATGGTCAGGGTGACAACTGATCATTTCCAAGGTTTATTTAAGGAAAGGGAAATAGATGTAGAGCAGGAAATGTGTTTTTAGAACACTTGTCCAGGCGGTTGCCGGAGGACATTAGAGAAGTGATGGAGGCCCAGATCTCACTAGAAGAGGTTGAGAGCGCTCTTAGGAGGATGGGAAAAGGGAAGGTGCCTGGGATAGATGGGCTGCCGGCTGAGTTTTATCTCAAGTTTTGGGGTATACTTGGACCAGTGGTCCTCGAAGTCTTGAAGGCCATCCTTGAGACGGGGGTCCCGGGGGATCAATGGCTGTTGGTGTGCTGTCACTTTTATATAAGAAGGGGGAAGTAACAGACCTTGGCAACTGGCGGCGTTGACCATGCTGTGTGTAGATTACAAGCTACTTGCAAAGGTTTTAGCAGACCGGTTGCGACAGCCCTTCCCTACGTCGTTCATGAGGATCAGACGTGCGGGGTAGAGGGCCGCTCTATTCGATGGAACCTACAGTTAATCAGGGACTCCATCGCTTGGGTTGAAGATAGAGGTCTGCCTTTAATGGTAGCAGCGCTAGATCAGGCGAAAGCCTTCGATCGCGTGAATAGATCCTTTTATTCAGAGTGTTAGGTCGATTAGGATTTGGGGAGAAGTTTATAGGATGGATTCGTACATTATATGTCGGAGCGGGGTGCCGAGTTAGTGTAAATAGTCACTTGGGTGATGTTTTTGACCTCTCGTCTGGGGTCAGGCAGGGTGCCCACTCTCGGCTCTCCTCTTCGTTCTGTACATGGAGCCTCTGGGGGCTGCCATTAGGGCAGACACAGGGGTGGAAGGTTTGCTGATCCCTGGAAGTGGTGGGCTGCGTGTTAAGATGACGCAGTACGCCGACGACACTTCCTTGCTGTTGTGCAAGGACTCGTGCCTGACAAGGTCCCTTGCCATCTTTGGGGATTTCACCCCGAGCGTCGGGAGCAGTTCTGAACCATGCAAAGTCTTCAGTCAAGTTTTTCGGAAGATGGCGCGGTAGAACGGATGTGCCTGGGGGGTTATCTCTCTGTGAGGGGGCCCTGAGGATTCTCGGGGTCCATTTTGAGACCTCCGGCTCAGCGACGCTAAACTGGAACATGCGTATCGCAGTGGTACAGAGGAAGCTAGCAATGTGGAAAGCTAGGTATTTGTCTTTTATGGGCAAAGTCCTGGTCCTAAAGGTGGATGTGTTGCCGTCTCTTTTGTATTTGGCATACATCTACCCATTGCCGGCTTGTCTGAGGAGGCCTCTAGTGAGGCTTGTGTTTCAGTTTATGTGGAGTGGCAGGTGCGAGTGGGTCGCCAGGGCACGCATGATCTGTCCCATCGGGAGGGAGGTAGGGGTACCACATTTCCCCTCAAGCTGGACTCAATTTTTGTTTCCTTCTTGTTAACGGAGCTTGCTCAGCCAGTGATACACCCGTCCGGTTACCTCCTACGGGTGTTTTTCTCGTATCAGGCGAGAAGCATAATGGTGTGGTCTAACACGGGTCCTCGGGCGGAACAGCTGCCGTGGCACTTTGGTCATGCGGCCAAGTGGCTGCGTGCGCACCCTGAGGTTGAAGTTGCCCGAGTAGGTTTAGATCACAGGCACCTGTACGAGGAGGTCAGAAGGGCAGGGAGTCCGGCGCCTGTAGTGGGCATCTCGGAAGTGGTCTGGGAGGGAGTGCAGGCGCGGGGTCTGGATAACAGGCTCAAGGACCTGAATTGGTTGAGCCTTCATAAGTGTTTGCCGGTACGTTCCATCTTGTACCGGTATAATTTGGTGCAATCCCCCACCTGTCTAAGATCCTCTTGTGGCAGGGGAGGAGACTGTGCGCCATGTCTTTGGGACTGTGCCTTTGCCGGAGTAGTATGGGCTAGGGCACGGGTGTTGTTAGGTTTGGTAAAGGGGATTTTGTATTGACGTGGGCCAGGTTAGAGAGGGGTGTAGGGAGAGCGAGAGGGACGGATAGGGACAGGTTTCTGCTCTGGCTTCTCATGAGTCTCTTTAAACGGGGGCTGTGGGAAGCAAGGCAGAACATGGTGAAGACAGGGAAAGATTGGGGGGTGGAAGGGATAGTGAGGAGGGTGGAAGGAGATTTGAGGGGGAGGATGAAGAGGGAGGAGAGGAAGTGGGGCAGCATGCTGCTCGGGAGAGGTGGAAGGGGGGTTTAGGGCTGGGTGTCATTTAGATTTGTAAGAGGATAGATTAGGGACGGGGAGATAGGGAGAGGTATTTTGTAGGGTAACGGGGAGGGAAGATGCTCCCCTGAGGTTTTGTTTGTGGTTTATGTTTTAGTTTAATTTGTTTATTTAAAATACCATTATTTGTGTATGTATGTAAATTATGAGTTGTAAAGAATGAATGGTATTGAAGATAATAAACTATTTTTATAAAAAAAAAAAAAAAAAAAAGATAGGCTGTATAGGTTTTCACATTCCGTTTGTTGTTTTTGTATTGTTCGTGTTTTTTCTTCATTAAAGATGTATCGAACTAACCACGCTGCATTTTGGTCCGACTCTCATTCGACGGAAGAAAACCGTAAGAGAATCACCCACCACACCAGGACCAAGCAGCGTGGTGACAGGCAGCAACAGCAGAAGCAGCGAAAGGAGGAATGGACATGGGAACAGGTGGAGGCACTTAGGAGAGCAGAGGCAGCCGGAAAGAGGAGCCGACGATACGAGGGAACACGGTTGGCAAGGAAGCCCGAAAGTCAGCCCCAAAAATGTATTGGGGGGGGCTCAGGGAGAGTGTGGCAGAGTCAGGGTTCAGACCTGAGCCAACTCCCCCTGTTTATCGTGAGGAGCAGCGATCACAGGACTTCTGGACTTGGGAGGAGATATTGGACGGAAAAGGACCCTGGGCACAGCCTGGTGAATATCGACACCCCAAAGAAGAACTGGAGGCGGTGAAAGCGGAGAGGCGCTGGTATGAAGAGGCAGCACGGCGACGCGGATGGAAGCGCGAGAGTCAGCCCCAAAAATGTATTGGGGGAGGCTCACAGGGAGTATGGCTACGCCAGGTAGGAGACCTGCGCAAACTTCCTGTGCTTACCGGGGGGCTAAAGAGACCGGGCAGGCACCGTGTTATGCTATGGAGCGCACGGTGTCTCCAGTGCGGGTGCATAGCCCGGTGCGGTACATACCAGCTCTTCGTATTGGCCGGGCTAGAGTGGGCATCGAGCCAGGTAAGGTTGGGCAGGCTCGGTGCTCAAGAGCTCCAGTGCGCCTGCACGGTCCGGTCTATCCAGTGCCACCTCCACACACCAGTCCTCCGGTGGCAGCTCCCCGACACCAGGCTTCCTGTGCGTGTCCTCGGCCCAGTACCACCAGTGCCAGCACCACGCACCAGGCCTTCAGTGCGCCTCGCCTGTCTAGCGCTATCAGAGCCTTCCTCCTCTACAGCGCTGCTGGAGTCTCCCGCCTGTTTAGCGCAGCCAGAGCCTTCCTCCTCTACAGTGCTGCCGGAGCCTCCCGCCTGTTCAGCGCAGCCAGAGCCTTCCTCCTCTACAGCGCTGCTGGAGTCTCCCGCCTGTTTAGCGCAGCCAGAGCCTTCCTCTTCTCCTGTGCTGCCGGAGTCTCCCGCCTGTTCAGCGCTGCCAGAGCCTTCCTCCTCTACAGCGCTGATGGAGTCTCCTGCCTGTTCAGCGCAGCCAGAGCTGGCAGCCTGCATGGAGCAGCCTGAGCTGTCAGTCTGCATGGAGCAGCCAGAACTGTCAGTCTGCATGGAGCAGCACAGAGCTGCCAGTCTGCATAGAGCTGCCAGTCTGCATGGAGCTGCCAGTGTGCATAGAGCAGCCAGAGCTGCCAGTCTGCATGGAGCAGCCAGAGCTGCCAGTCTGCATGGAGCAGCCAGAGCTGCCAGTCTGCATGGAGCAGCCAGAGCAGCTAGATCCGCCAGTCAGCCAGGATCTGCCAGTCAGCCAGGATCCGCCAGTCAGCCATGATCTTCCAGATCCGCCAGTCAGCCAGGATCTTCCAGATCCGCCAGTCAGCCAGGATCCGCCAGTCAGCCAGGATCCGCCAGAACCACCAGCTAGCCAGGATCTACCAGTGGGGTCCTTGGTGAGGGTTATTAGGCCAAGGTCGGCGGCGAGGGTCGTCAATCATAGGACGCGTTACAGGGGGACTAAGACTTGGTTGGAGTGGGGTCCACGTCCCGAGCCGGAGCCGCCACCGTGGACAGACGCCCACCCGGACCCTCCCCTATGGGTTTAGGTGTGCGGCCGGGAGTCCGCACCTTGGGGGGGTTCTGTCACGCCTTGGTCTTAGTATTTTGTGTTTTCTTTATTTATTTGGTCAGGCCAGGGTGTGACATGGGTTTATTTTGTGGTGTGTTTTTGTATTGGGGTTTTAGTAGGTATTGGGATTGTGGCTGAGTAGGGTTGTCTAGGAAAGTCTATGGTTGCCTGAGGCGGTTCTTAATCAGAGGCAGGTGATTATCGTTGTCTCTGATTGGGAACCATATTTAGGCAGCCATATTCTTTGAGTGTTTCGTGGGTGATTGTTCCTGTCTCTGTGTTAGTGTTCACCAGATAGGCTGTATAGGTTTTCACATTCCGTTTGTTGTTTTTGTATTGTTCGTGTTTTTTCTTCATTAAAGATGTATCGAACTAACCACGCTGCATTTTGGTCCGACTCTCTTTCGACGGAAGAAAACCGTAACAGATAGAAAGTGGCTTTAGCAGCAGATACAGAGGAAGATAAGGTAGAGAGGAGGGAGTGCAAGGATACATTTCCACTCAGCTGCACGCAGCCCTGTTCTGTAGGCTCGCAATGAGTCACTCAGCCGCAGAGCAGGAGGGGAGGGCCAAGCCGTCCAGAAGGAAAGGGGCCAGTGCTAGTCATAGGTAGCGGAAAGGGAGGAGAGTAGTGTCAAGGGGGCAGAATCAGGAGACATGAGGGAGAAGGATTTAGCAGAAGGGAGAGATGATAGCAAAGAAGAGGAGAGTAGTAGGAGAGAGAAAGCAAAGATTGCAAAGATGCATGACCATCTGTGTAGGGGCTGAGTGGGAAGGGTTGGAGAAGAGGGAGACAGGAAAATAAACAAAGTAGTGATCAGAGATCTGGAGGGAGGTTGCAGTGAGATTAGTAGGTGAACAGCCTCTAGTAAAGATGAGGACAAGCATATTACCTGCATTTACAGTGGAAGGGGACTGAGCACGGGTGAGGTCAAAAGAAGCAAAGAGGGGGGAAAAAGAGGTAGAAAGAAATTAATCGAAGGCAGATGTTGGGAAGTTGAAGTCGCCCAGTTCGATGAGTCATCATCAGGAAATTTGCTTATCAAGGTGTCAAGCTCATTGAGGAACTCTCTAAATGCATCTGGTGGACAACAGATGACACCAATGTCATGCTTGAGTGGGCAAGTGACAGTGATGGAATTCAAATGAGGAGATGGACAGACAAAAAAAATAGAAAATCTCCACTTACGATAAATAAATAGTAGAAATAAATCACGATTTATCGGGATTCTATACGTATTGTGATTCGATACTGCAATTTTATTGCGATTATACAGTATGTTCCAAACATATTGCTCACTATATGTCTGCTACAGAGGGACAAGAGAAAGACATGAGAAAACAATTTTAAAATTTTACCCCCTAATATCTTATCGCTACAACTCCCGTACAGGCTCGGGAGAGACGAAGGTCGAAAACCATGCGTCCTCCGAAACACAACCCAACCAAGCCGCACTGCTTCTTAATTAACACAGCGCGCATCCAACCCGGAAGCCAGCCGCGCCAATGTGTTGGAGGAAACACCGTGCACCTGGCGACCTGGTTAGCGTGCACTGCGCCCGGCCCACCACAGGAGTCGCCAGTGCGCGATGAGACAAGGATGTCCCTAACCCGGACGACACTAGGCCAATTGCACGTCGCCCCATGGACCTCCCGGTCGTGGCCAGCTGCGACAGAGCCTGGGCTCGAACCCAGAGTCTCTGGTGGCACAGCTAACAATGCGATACAGTGCCCGAGACCATTGCACCACCCGGGAGGCGATAAAACAAGTTTTGATCAGTCACGGAAATAAAAGTGTATGTATGTCAAGTACAAGCGAAGAGCACAAACACATTTTTTAATTTAATAATTTATATAATATTGTCCAAAATAATATTGCGATCCACTACTGGATTAAAAATATATATAATCCCTAATACATAAAACCTGAGGGGTGAGGTAGATCATAGCACAGAATCTAACAGATTGATCTATACACAGATCACCTTGAGGAAAACTAGCCCTGAGTGGATTCCACCTCTATCACACACACATACAGTCCAAAATAAAGGAAACAACAACACAAAGTTGTCTTAATAGGGTGTTGGGCAGCCAGAACAACTTCAATGCACCTTGGCATAAAGTCTACAAGTGTCTGGAACTCTATTGGAGGGATGTGACACCTTTCTTCCACAAGAAATTCCATAATTTGGTGGATTGTTGATGGTGGTAGAAAACAATCCAGAATCTCCCATGAGTGTTCAATTGGGTTGAGATCTGGTGACTGGGAGACACACACACACCCACACACATACACACACACACACACACACTGTAAACCCCCTATGCTCCTTTGAGGCCCCTCTTTCAAAGTCAATGAGATCTCTTCTTTTAGCCATGTCAGCCAAAATAATGGGCAACCGGGCATTTTTTTATACATGACCCAAAGTATGATGGGATGTTAATTGCTTAATTAACTCAAGAACCACACCTGTGTGGAAGCATCCTTCAATATAATTTGTATCCCATGTTTACTCAACTGTTTCCTTTATTTTGTCAGTTACCTGTGTACAGTGGATTTGGAAATAATTTAGACCTCTTCAATTTTTCCACATTATTCAGTACTTTGTTGAAGCACCTTTTGGCAGCGATTACAGTCTCAAATATTTTTGGGTATGACTACAAGCTTGGTAAACCTGTATTTGTGGATTCTCACATTCTTCTCTGCAGATCCTCTAGAGCTCAAGGACATTCAGAGACTGGTCCCGAAGCCACTCCTGCGTTGTCTTGACTGTGTGCTTGGGGTTGATGACCTGTTGGAAGGTGAACCTCCGCCCCTGTCTGAGGTCCTGAGCGCTCTGGAGCAGGTTTTCATCAAGAATCTCTCTGTACATTGCTCCGTTCATCTTTCTCTCAATCCTAACTAGTTTCCCAGTCTCTGCCGCTGAAAACATCCCCACAGACTCCGTGGGATGTTCAAAGTTTCTGATATTTTTTTATAACCCAACCCTAATCTGTACTTCTCCACAACTTTGTCCCTGGCCTGTTTAGAGAGCTCCTTGGACTTCATGGTGCTGCTTGCTTGGTGGTGCCCCTTGCTTAGTGGTGTTGCAGACTCTGGGGCCTTTCAGAACAGGTGTATATATACTGAGATCATGTGACACTTAGAGTGCACACAGGTGGACTTTATTTAACTAATTATGTGACTTCTGAAGGTAATTGGTTGCACCAGATCTTATTTAGGGGCTTTATAGCAAACGGGGTGAGTACATACACACGCACCACTTTTACATTGTTTATATTTTAGAATCTTTTGAAAATATTTTTTTTCATTTCACTTCACCAATTCAAACTATTTTGTGTATGTCCATTACATTAAATTAAATAAATAAAAATCAATTTAAACTACAGGTTCCAATGCAACAAAATAGGGAAAACGCCAAGGGGGATGAACACTTTTGCAAAGCACTGTAACTGTAATGGTTATTCCCACTCGTGGTTATCGAATCCTGTTTCAAACAACAACAACAACAAGAACATTTTAGAGCCTCACACAACCTCACAAAACCCCAATGCCAGAAGTACAAATCTCAGTGTGTGATGCAGGGAGTGAGTAAAGATACTGTATGTACCTTCCATGACGTAGACCAGTGAGCCCACATCGCCCTCCTTGATGATGCAGCTGTCTTTGCCATACTCCACAGGGTACATGCAGTCCACGATCTCCTGGATCTGAGACAGCTCCAGGTTCTTCATGAAGTCATTGTCCAAGATGGCCTCCTTGATCAGGTCTTTGGACCTGGGGGGACAGAGGAGGAGGTAAATAAATGGGATTCATATGTCATTGTAAGGACATGTAAAACACTCATTGGCGATTAGTGTTTTCCTTGGCATTGTTTAGGTGGAGTGGATACCCCCTACCCATTTTTCTGCCTCTATTTTACATCGTACTGTGCCTAGAAAAGCATGTTGGAAACACTGATTGCATAATGTCCTACAAAAAGAGTGTACCTTGTTTGGACATTCAGCAGTTTGTCTAAGGTGGAGTATTGTGAGCCTGCTGAATTTAAAATTATTATTCAACTGAATATTCAGAAAATACCACGTTAACAAAATGTGTTCTAAATTCTGTGGTTTCAAGATAACTCTCATTATTTAAATTTGTTTCAACAGCCGTAACAACCCAAAAAACAAAAGAAATCCATGCCAAATAGAAATGGATTGATTTGATTCATAAGTATCCTGTGTAAAGACAAATTTAGCTTAGACGTTTCTACAAGGGTAATCCGCAAAGCTATTTTAAGAGATGTGAACTGACATTATTCTGTGCTATGAATATGCAGTGCAACCTGTTGCTAGGGGATGGTATAATGAACACTTCTAATTCAAAGTGCCGTAATCAAGAGGTCAGGTGTGAACATCTTAAGGATCAAACCCCTTTTTCAATTTTCGCCTAAAACAACATACCCAAATCTAACTGCTTGTAGCTCAGGACCTGAAGTAAGGATATGCATATTCTTGATACCATTTGAAAGGAAACACTTTGAAGTTTGTGGAAATTGAAATTAATGTAGGAGAATATAACACATTACATCTGGTAAAAGATAATACAAAGAAAAAAACGTTAATATTTTTTTCATCTTTGAAATGCAAGACAAAGGCCAATATACAGTGGGGCAAAAAAGTATTTAGTCAGCCACCAATTGTGCAAGTTTTACCACTTAAAAAGATGAGAGAGGCCTGTAATTTTCATCATAGGTACACTTCAACTATGACAGACAAAATGAGGGGAAAAAAATCAAGAAAATGACATTGTAGGATTTTTAATGAATATATTTGCAAACTATGGTGGAAAATAAGTATTTGGTCAATAACAAAAGTATCTCAATACTTTGTTATATACCCTTTGTTGGCAATGACAGAGGTCAAACGTTTTCTGTAAGTCTTCACAAGGTTTTCACACACTGTTGCTGGTATTTTGGCCCATTACTCCATGCAGATCTCCTCTAGAGCAGTGATGTTTTGGGGCTGTTGCTGGGCAACATGGACTTTCAACTCCCTCCAAAGATTTTCTATGGGGTTGAGATCTGGAGACTGGCTAGGCCACTCCAGGACCTTGAAATGCTTCTTACGATGCCACTCCTTCGTTGCCTTGGGATCATTGTCATGCTGAAAGACCCAGCCACATTTCATCTTCAATGCCCTTGCTGATGGAAGGAGGTTTTCACTCAAAATCTCATGATACATGGCCCCATTCATTCTTTCCTTTACACTGATCAGTCGTCCTGGTCCCTTTGCAGAAAAACAGCCCCAAAGCATGATGTTTCCACCCCCATGCTTCACAGTAGGTATGGTTTTCTTTGGACGCAACTCAGCATTCTTTGTCCTCCAAACACGACGAGTTGAGTATTTACCAAAAAGTTATATTTTGGTTTCATCTGACCATATGGCATTCTCCCAATCTTCTTCTGGATCATCCAAATGCTCTCTAGCAACCTAAGACGGGCCTGGACATGTACTGGCTTAAGCAGGGGCACACGTCTGGCACTGCAGGATTTGAGTCCCTGGCGGCGTAGTGTGTTACTGATGGTAGGCTTTGTTACTTTGGTCCCACCTCTCTGCAGGTCATTCACTAGATCCCTCCGTGTGGTTCTGCGATTTTTGCTCACCGTTCTTGTGCTCATTTTGACCCCTTTGGGTGAGATCTTGCGTGGAGCCCCAGATCGAGGGAGATTATCAGTGGTCTTGTATGTCTTCCATTTCCTAAAAATTGCTCCCACAGTTGATTTCTTCAACCCAAGCTGCTTACCTATTGCAGATTCAGTCTTCCCAGACTGGTGCAGGTCTACAATTTTGTTTCTGGTGTCCTTTGACAGCTCTTTAGTCTTGGCCATAGTGGAGTTTGGAGTGTGACTGTTTGTGGACAGGTGTCTTTTATACTGATAACAAGTTCAAACAGGTGCCATTAATACAGGTAACGAGTGGAGGACAGAGGAAGAAGTTACAGGTCTGTGAGAGCCAGAAATCTTGCTTGTTTGTAGGTGACCAAATACTTATTTTCCACCATAATTTGCAAATAAATTCATTAAAAATCCTACAATGTGATTTTCTGGATTTTCTTTTCTCATTTTGTCTCTCATAGTTGAAGTGTACCTATGATGAAAATTACAGGCCTCTCTCATCTTTTTAAGTGGGAGAACTGCACAATTGGTGGCTGACTAAATACTTTTGCCCCACTGTATAACTAAGGAATCAAGGCGCAATTTAGATGTTGGCCACTAGATGGCAATAGTGTATGTGCAAACTTTTTAGACTGAGTCAATGAACCATTGTATTTCTGTTCAAAATGTTGTTTCAAGACTGTCCAAATGTGCCTAATTGATTTATTGATACATTTTCAAGTTCTTAACTGTGCACTCTCCCCAAACAATAGCATGGTATTCTTTCACTGTAATAGCTACTTTAAATTGGACAGTGTAGTTACAATAACAAGAATTTAAGCTTTCTGCCCATATCAGAAATGTCTATGTCCTAGGAAATTGTCTTTGTACTTACAACCTCATGCTAATCACATTAGCCTTACGTTAGCTCAACCGTCCCACAGGGGGGACACCGATCCTGTAGAGGTTTAATTAGGCACATCTACATTTTAAGAAACCTAATAAATCAATGTAATATATCCTACACCATCTCAATAAATCCATTATTTATTTTAGGCAGGTCTAAAGAAACATTACGATATGAAGATGAAAATGAAGCCTATTTCAGAATAACAGAATAGCATATTCATATGTTAGGCCCTGATCTGGCTATACAATATATCTGTGGGCTACACTAGCACATTTTGCAGGCAAGACATGCTTATAATTCCTGTGGCATTATTTTATATTATTGTAAAGTAAGAAGAACACAATTGATCATAGCTGAATAAAACAGAAAGTACATTTTCCCTGAACGATTTCCGAGGGAGTGCACACATGCACACATTCTGTGTTGAACGGGTAACAAAGTGATTATTTGAAACAGGTCCTCCTATTCTCAATTTAATCTGGTGTTTATTTTTTATTTTGAATGTCCCACAACAAAAAAATATGTCACCCGTAGACTGAACTGAACTAGAATAGCTCAGGTAGGCTACACCGATTGTAAAGAGGATGAATGTGTATCATTTTAAGAATTGAGAAATAAATCTAGCAGCACGAGAAAGCTGGGATCCTCTTTTAAATAGTGGCCAGTCAAAATGTTATTTTCACACGAAATTGCACAATGAATGGGATTATAAGAACACGTTTCACCAGGCTCTGTAGGCTATGGGCTCTCTAACCCTGTTCCAGAGTTATTAGGCCATTGATAAGGTTGTGATACAAACCTTATCAATGGGCTAGGCTACATGAAGCATGTGACTCTGATTTTAAAAAGTAGGGGGGAAATGATGCGCTGTTTCTTAGACTACTGGGTATCATTCACAAGTGATAATACTCTTCCCCATCAGACTATTCTCAATCTTGTCTTTACATGTACTAAATAATATACACTACCGTTCAAAAGTTTGGGGTCACTTAGAAATGGGATTTAGAAATCCTCAGCAATCTACACACAATACCCCATGATGAGAAAACGAAAAAATGATTTTAGAAATGTTTGCAAATGTATTGAAAATTACAAGCAGAAATACCTTTTTTACATAAGTATTCAGACCCTTTACTATGAGACTCGAAATTGAGTCATCCTTGAAATGTTTCTACAAGTTAATTGGAGTCCATCTGTGGTAAATTCAATTCATTTGACATGATTTGTAAAGGCACACACCTGTCTATATAAGGACCTACAGTTGACAGTGCATGTTAGAGCAAAAACCAAGCCATGAGGTCGAAGGAATTGTCCATAGAGCTCCGAAACAGGATTGTGTCGAGGCACAGATCTGGGGAAGGGTACCAAAAACATCCTGCAGCAAGTCCCCAAAAACACAGTGGCCTCCATCAATTCTTAAATGGAAGAGGTTTGGAACCATCAAGACTCTTCCTAGAGCTGGCCGCTCGTCCAAACTGAGAAATCAGGGGAGAAGGGTCTTGGTCAGGGATTTGAAAAAGAACCCGATGGTCACTCTGACAGAGATCTAGAATTCCTCTGTGGAGATGGGAGAACCATCTATGCAGCACTCCACCAATCAGGCCTTTGTGGAAGAGTGGCCAGACGGAAGCCACTCCTCAGTAAAAGGCACATGACAGCCTGCATGGAGTTTGCCCAAAGGCACCTAAAGACTCTCAGACCATGAAAAACAAGATTCTCTGGTCTGATGAAACCAAGATTGAACTCCTTGGCCTGAATGCCAAGTGTCACGTCTGGAGGAATCCTGGCACTATCCCTACGGTGAAGCATGGTGGTGACAGCATCATGCTGTGGGGATGTTTTTCAGTGGCAGGGACTGGGAGACTAGTCAGGATCGAGGCAAAGATGAACGGAGCAAAGTACAGCGAGATCCTTAATTTAATTTTTAATTTTACCTTTATTTAACCAGGCAAGTCAGTTAAGAACACATTCTTATTTTCAATGACGGCCTGGGAACAGTGGGTTAACTGCCTGTTCAGGGGCAGAACGACAGATTTGTACCTTGTCAGCTCGGGGGTTTGAACTCGCAACCTTCCGGTTACTAGTCCAACGCTCTAACCACTAGGCTACGCTGCCGCCCCGGCAGCCGCCCCGTAACCTGATCCAGAGCGCTCAGGACCTCAGACTGGGGCGAAGGTTCACCTTCCAACATTACAATGAAAAGCACACAGCCAAGACAACACAGGAGTGGCTTCGGCACAAGTCTCTGAATGTCCTTGAGTGGCCCAGCCAGAGCCTGGATTTGAACCCGATCTAACATCTCTGGATAGACCCCTCTGGATAGACTTGTAGCGTAATACCCAAGAAGACTCAAGGCTGTAATCGCTGCAAAAGGTGTTTCAACAAAGCAGTAAAGGGTCTGATTTCTCATGTAAATGTAATATTTCAGTTTCTGCTTTGTCATTATGGGGTATTGTGTGCAAATTGATGAGGGGGGAAAAATGATTCAATCAATTTTAGAATAAGGCTTTATCCTAACAAAATGTGGAAAAAGTCAAGGGGTCTGAATACTTTCCGAAGGCACTCTATTACTGTAATAAGATCACATATTTGCTGTCACAAACTTCAAACTCCACACAGTTGATCCTGTAATTGCTGCCAAAGGTGCTTCAACAAAGTACTGAGTAAAGTTAGTTTTTTTTTTTTGCAAAAAAATGTAAAACCATCCCTAGAAAAATCTGTTGTTCTGCCCCTGAACAAGGCAGTTAACCCACTGATCCTAGGCTGTCATTAAAAAATAAGAATTTGTTCTTAACTCCACACAGTTTTCACTGACTAGTTGGATATTAATTTCAACAACAATTTATGTACTTACAGCACTCTACTGATAATCTCAGTGCGTCCTTGCTGGGATGACACAAATCTACTGCCGGAGAATATCAACACCAAACACATTGGTTCACCGTTCCACGGAAGCAGACCGTACACAGCGTACCATAATGTTCTGAATAATGGCCAAGTCTATCTCGCTCCCTATACCACTGAACCGCTTAGGCGTAACAAACACAAGTCCAACATTTATCGGAAACTGTTAAACTACCTGTTCACTACCCTCCTGCTCTCCGGGGATGTGCAACTCAATCCTGGGCCCAACATCACCGATCCAGCGATATGCACCCGAGTGGAAAGCGGTGGATGGCCTTGTCCACTGATCGTCGCCGCTGTGGAAGAGGGTGAGTGCTATGGTACCATGGTTTCTCTCGACTCACCCGGCTCCAGGATAGATTTAGACTCTTCAAACATACCCAAGTCACTATAAATGATCCCTGACTCTGCTTCTGGTACGCAAGCCGTTTTAATTAGTTCCCCGCATCCAGTGCAGGCGGGAGGGATTGTTAATTGCGCTACCGAACTGCCCCTAATCAAAACTAAACAAAACGGCCTAAACCCAGCTGTCAGAAAACACTGAAAATTTTACTTTTTTCAATGTGTCAATCACTCTCGAGTCATCTGGGACCCACGAGCTAAGCCCAAGGGACTACTAGGGGGGCACTTGAACATTCGTAGTGTCATTTCAAAAAGTGACCAATTCAACATCTACTCACAGACTCCAACCTTGACTTCCTCTGCCTCTCAGAGACATGGCTCCATAAAAACTCTCCATATGCTGCTTTGATTGTGCCTGAGAGACAGGATTGAAGGAAGAGGAGGGGGTGTGATGATTTACATTAAAGCACATATCCGATGTAAACAAATTGAGTGGTCATGTGATAATGAACTAGAATGTATTGGCCTGAACGTTACACGGTCTCCCCAAATGTCTTTTACCCTTATTGGAATGTATAGGCCACCTTCCACCAAAAGTGTGTTTTTTGATCAGTTTAATAACATGCTTAGGGAATGTGACTTTGAGAAAGAGATAATCTTAATGGGAAATTTTTACATTAATTATGAAGACAAGGTTTGTAGGAAAACCCTCAAACGGATCACTACTACCTTTGACCTTACACAGCTAGTTAAAGGGCCAACCAAGGTGACTTGTTACTCTAAAACACAGATTGATTTGGTGTTCAGTAATAAACCAGAGAGAGTGACTAAATCATTCAATATGGTTACTGGGCTATCTGATCATAATCTGACACTTATAGCCAGAAAGCTGTCTAAGAGCAGGTTTAACATCTCTACTGTTAGAAAGCCAGATCAACTAAGAATACCTAAGAGTGAATTAAGCTATTTTGAAAACGCAATTAAGAGAATTAACTGGAATGATCTCTTGTCCTATACAGACGTGGAAGCTGATAGTCAAGTTTTTCTATCCACAATCCAGACTACAATAAATGGCTTCCTAAAGAAAATCATATCCAAACCTGGCCAAAAGAGCACTCTTCCTTGGCTAAATGTAGAAATCAGGAAATTGATGAAAGAACGAGATTATGCTCTAAAAATAGCCCTAAGATCCAAATTAGAGCATGACAGACGTAGGTTTACCATGTTGAGAAATAAGGTGATGAAAGAAATCAGACAGGCCAAGGCAAACTTTTTTATTAACATAATTGGTGAAGCAAAGGGAAATTCTAAACTGTTCTGGGAGAATCTAAAAAGGTTAACAGGGAAAGACCATAGTAACACTGCAAAAAGACTAGAAATCATGGTGAATAACAATCTAACACAGGATGCAGTCGAAATAGCAATAGCCTTCAATTCCTACTTTATTGACTCTGTCAAGGTACTGACACAGAACCCCTCCAATGGTTTCTTGGGCTCAGTGCTAGTAAATGATGCTCAACCTGTCTTCATCATAAGAGAAGTTTCTGAGTCAAAGGTGATAAGCTCACTAAATAACTCTAAAGCCAATTATGTGTTTGGGCTGGACTCTACCTTTCTTAAAAACTACAAAGAGTCACTCATTGGCCCCATTACTAAGGTCACCATCACATCTATTGGTCCCGGGGTGTTTCCAAGGGTATGGAAATCGGCCATAATAACGGCCATCTTTAAATCAGGCGACCCTGCTGACGTAAGTAACTACGGGCCAATTAGTATACTACCTGTGGTGTCAAAGGTTGTTGAAAAGTATGTAGCAGAACAACTTGCCCACCTCAACAACAGCCCCTTCACATTACACTCCATGCAGTTTGGCTTCAGAGCGAAACCCTCCACAGAAACGGCCAACTGCTTTCTTCTGGAAAATGTGAAGTCCAAGATGTACAAAGGGGGTGTTGTTGGGGCTGTGTTTCTGGACCTAAGGAAGGCTTTTGATACTGTTAACCATGAGATTCTCATCACAAAATTGTCCAAGTTCAACTTTTCTCCTGATGCCTTGAGATGGATGAAAGCATACCTTGAAGGCAGAACTCAGTCTGTCAGAGTGAGCAATGAGCTGTCACCCACTCTAAGCTATGATGTGGGCGTGCCCCAAGGATCAATACTGGGGCCCCTCCTGTTCAGCCTGTACATTAATGATCTGCCTTCTGTCTGTACTGGGTCTGAAGTTCAAATGTATGCAGATGATACAATCATATATGTGCATGGAAAGAGCAAACAACAAGCTGCACAAGAACTCTGTGATGGTCCAGGTTACAAAGTGGCTCAGTGACTCGTGTTGCATCTCAATGTGAAAAATGTTTCCATGTTCTTCACAAAGAGGGCAACAGATGCTACTGAGCCAGATGTCTATGTGTCAGGGGAGAAGCTCCAGGTGGTATCTGATTTTAAGTACCTTGGCATCATACTTGATTCAAACTCTCTTTTAAAAAAGCATGTGAAAAAGGTCATTCAAATGACTAAATTCAACCTCGCTAATTTCCGATTTATACGAAATTGTTTGACTATAGAGGTAGCAAAACTGTACTTCAAATCTATGATACTCCCCTACTTAACATACTGCTTGACTAGTTGGGCCCAAGCTTGCTGTACAACATTAAGACCTATTCAGTCTGTCTACAAACAGGCTCTCAAAGTGCTTGATATGAAGCCCAATAGCCATCATCACTGTTACATCCTCAGAAAGCATGAGCTCAAGAGTTGGAAAAATCTTGTGCATGTCTTGTATTCAAGATCCTAAATGGCCTGGCTCCCCCCACTCAGTATTTTTGTTAAACAGAAAACCCAAACATATGGCAGCAGATCCACAAGGTCTGCCATGAGAGGTGACTGTATAGTTCCCTTAAGGAAAAGCACCGTTAGTAAATCCGTTTTCTCTGTGAGAGCTTCCCATGTCTGGAATACACTGCCATCAGACACACATAACTGCACCACATATCCCACTTTCACAAAATGCTTGAAGACATGGCTAAAGGTCAATCAGATTTGTGAACATGGTCCCTAGCTGTGTGTTGCCGCTTTCCATGTCTGTTGTCTGTAACTTGTGAGGTATGGAAACACTTTGTTGCTTTTATGAATTTTGTCTTGCTGCTTTTTGTTCTATGTTGCTATGTCTGTATGCTACGTCTTGCTTGTCCTATGTTGCTCTGTCTGTATGCTATGTCTTGCTTGTCCTATGTTGCTATTGTCTATATTGTAATTGTTTTTAATAACCTGCCCAGGGGCTGCGGTTGAAAATTAGCCGGCTGGCTAAAACCGGCACTTTAACTGAAATGTTGATTAATGTGCACTGTCCCTGTAAAAATAAAATAAACTCAAACTCAATGTAAATACATGCAGATAAATTAAAGTCAGATCAATGAAATACAGGTCTTGGGATTGGTAGGGTTAAGGTGCATGTAGGATAATCCCATTTATATTACTCTTTATGATTTTGATAGTCTATGTTTATATGTCAGTGTTTTGTTAATATCCATGGTTACGGCTCACCCTCTACACCTGTAAATACAGTGCTTTCAGAAAGTATTCACACCCCTTGATATTATGTTGTGTTACAGCTTGTTGTGTTTGGGCTCCTGAATGGCACAGCAGACTAAGGCACTGCATCTCAGTGCTAGAGGCGTCACTACAGACCCTGGTTTGATTCCAGGCTGTATCACAACTGGCCGTGATTGGGATTCCCATAGGGCGGCGCACAATTGGCCCAGTGTCATCCGGGTTAGGGTTTGGCCGGGGTAGGCTGTCATTGTAAATAATAATTTGTTCTTAACTTACTTGACTAGTTAAATAAAGGTTTAATAAAAATATATATATTTTTTAAACAGCATGTAAGATGGATTCAATGGAGATTTTGTGGGGCACTGGCCAACACACAATACCCTATAACTGGAATTCTGTTTTTAGAATTTTTTACAAATGAATTAAATCAAATCAAATCAAATGTATTTATATAGCCCTTTGTACATCAGCTGATATCTCAAAGTGCTGTACAGAAACCCAGCCTAAAACCCCAAACAGCAAGCAATGCAGGTGTAGAAGCATTACAAATGAAAAGCTGAAATGTCTTGAGTCAAAAAGTATTCAACCCCTTTGTTATGGCAAGCCTAAATAGGTTCAGGAGTAAAAGTGTGCTTAACATGTCACATAATAAGTTGCATGGACTCAGTGTGCAATAATAGTGTTTAACATGATTACAAGTAGCTGTATCGCCCCTCAGTCGAGCAGGGATTTTCAAACAAAGATTAAATCACAATGACCAGAGAAGTTTTCCAATGTCTTGCAAAGAAGAGCACCTATTGGGAAAGGGGATACCTAGTCTGTTTCTCAACTGAATGCATTTAACCAAAATGTGTCTTCCGGATTTAACCCAACCCCTCTGAAACAGGTAGGTGCGGGGGACTGCCTTAATTGGCATCCATGTCATCGGTGCCCGGTGAGCGGTTTTACCTGCCGTGTTCAAGGGTAGATTGATAGATGGGTAAAAATAAAGCAGACAGTGAATATCCCTTTGAGCATGGTGAAGTTATTAATTACACTTTGGATGGTGCATCAATACATCCAGTCACTACAAAGATACAAAAGGAAACTGCTAAGGGATTTCACCAGGGCTAATGGTGACTTTAAAATAGTTACAGAGTTTAATGGATGTGATAGGAGAACACTTAGGATGGATCAACTACATTGTAGTTACTCCACATACTAACCTAATTGACAGGCTGAAGAGAAGGAAGCCTCTATAGAATAAAAATATTCCAAAACATGCATCCTGTTTGCAGCAAGGCACTAAAGTAATACTGCAAAAAAATGTGGCAAAGCAATGAACGTTTTGTCTTGAATAAAAGTTTTGTTTGGGGAAAATCAAATACAGCACATTAGAGAGTACCACTCTCCATATTTTCAAGCATAGTGGTGGCTGCATCATGTTATGGGTATAATTGTGGTCGTTAAGGACTGGGGAGTTTTTCAGGATTAAAAAAAACGGAATGGAGCTAAGCACAGCCAAAATCCTGGCGCAAACCTGGTTCAGTCTGCCTTCTACCAGACACTGGGAGATTAATTCACCTTTCAGCGGGACAATAACCTAAAACACAAGGCCAAATCTACACTGGAGTTGCTTACCAAGAAGACAGTGAATGTTCCTGAGTGGCCAAGTTACAGTTTTGACTTAAATCTGCTTGAAAATACTGTATATGGCAAGGCCTGAAAATGGTTGTCTAGCAATGATCAACAACCATTTCAACCTAGCTTAAAGAGTTTTGAAAAGAAAAATAAATATTGCACAGATCCAGGTGTGAAAAGCTCTTAGAGACTTAACCGGAAAGACTCACAGCTGTAATCGCTGCCAATGGTTATTCTGACATGAATTGATTCAGGGGATTGAATACTTATTTAATCAAAATATATTTGTGTTTTGTTTTTCATTCATTTTTTACAAATGTTTGAATTTTTATAGAGTATTGTGTGTAGATCGTTGACAAAAAATGACAAATAAATCATTTTTGAATCCCACTTTGTAACACAACAAAATGTGGAAAAGTCAAGAGGTGTGAATACATTCTGAATGCACTATAAATACCACAATATTGCACCTGATTCCGTCTGATGCCTGATGATTCGCACCCCATGACCAGAATGATTTTTCCACTATCTTACAAAGATGCATCTCAATAACTTCCATAGACAGAGACAGACAAAATATATCTTATTCCCTAGTGCACTACTTTTGACCAGAACATAGAATTCGATTAGACAAGATTGGGTGTAATTAGTGCTGTATACAAAGATTTTCTGTGTCTGTTTTGTATTGAAATCATTTCATAAGGAAGCAGACAGTCATTTAGCGCTTTATCACCCGACTGTAAAAGAGGCTAATCACATGTAACAAGGACTCGTGTCTTCAAAGAGAAGCTTCTATGTCATTAAGGATAAAAAAGGGACAGGAAATGCTTTCTACCACTCAACAGATGCTGGGAATAGAACTCACAAAAGGGAGACGGTTTGAAGTGTGTCCCAAGCTTCTAAAATCCCCATCCAGTAATCTCTGGCAACACACCACTCTGGCAACACCCCACTCTTCCTTTTTACGAGCGACCACACACAGCCACACAAACATAATATAATAATAATATACAGTATGTAACTTAGCAGACACATTTTTTCAAAGCGACTTATAGTCATGCGTGCATACATTTTACTTACAGGTGTACAATATTTAGTTTGTGCCAAAACATATGGCCTGCCTATCCTTTGTTGATATTATGAAGGTATAAAAGGAACACACTTTAAAAACAACATTATCTTTCAATCTATCCTAAAGAGAAGCACAGCAGGGAGCGGTAATGTTATAGTACTCCCCTGTTTCCCAAGAGCAATATTTGCATACCTCTGGAAGCTTCTCTCCTTAACCCCTGACCCTTTGACAGATTTACACACAGGAAAGGAGTGAGGGTCCCTGGCCTCGCGTACTACACTACAGACCCCAAAGTGGAGGAGCCTGCAGTCCTGTGACATTTCTCTGTTTTATGTCCTCTAGATTCTCGCCAGTCACCCCATTACACAACAACCCTCTATCCTCTCCTCCGCCTCTCCTTCTCTTTCTCTGTGCTGGAAGGGAAGATAAACACACTCAGTCAGGTTTGGGGACCGAATACAGTCCGTCTTCCTTAAAAGGAGAAAATATGCTCTTTTAGAGGAATAAGGGAGAGAGAGGCTGAGCGAGTGAAAGTAGAGATAGAGATGTAGGCTCTTAATTGGAGCCAGTTTGCTACAGCAGGAAAACAATCCTGCAGCAACAGGGAATGTGAATTATTGTCTGGATTATAATTAATGGACGTATTTGTAGGGGTTGATACATTTTTGGAAAAAATCATGTCTGATATGTCAAAGTGTTATCACAGATTTAGAAGCTATTTTAAATCTCAAATACACTGCAAGTTATACATTTTCTGCATTGCAGGAAAGTTCTCCTGCAATGGAGTGAGTCAAATTAAGGTCCTACTGTACATGAGAGAGACCAATAGACACATTCCAGAGGACTAATCCAATTAGAAAGATAAAAGGGGGAAAACTGGGAAAGAAAGAACAGGGCCAGTAATATACCTCAGCATTTAAATGGACGACTCTTTTCAAAAACGATTTTCTAAACCCTCTGACGAAGGCGAAGGCATCCCTAGGAGGATGCGTCACTTGAGTGGGTTGAGTCACTGACGTGGTCTTCCTGTCTGGGTTGCCGTGGCGGAGACCTTTGTGGGCTATACTCGGCCTTGTCTCAGGATGGTACGTTGAAGGTATCCCTCTAGTGGTGTGGGGGCTGTGCTTTGGCAAAGTGGGTGGGGTTATATCCTGCCTGTTTGGCCCTGTCCGGGGGTATCATCGGATGGGGCCACAGTGTCTCCTGACCCCTCCTGTCTCAGCCTCCAGTATTTATGCTGCAGTAGTTGATGTGTCAGGGGGCTAGGGTCAGTGTGTTATATCTGGAGTATTTCTCCTGTCTTATCCGGTGTCCTGTGTGAATTCAAGTATGCTCTCTCTAATTCTTTCTCTTGGAGGAGGACCTGAGCCCTAGGACCATGCCTCAGGACTACCTTGCCTGATGACTCCTTGCTGTCCCCAGTCCACCTGGCCGTGCTGCTGCTCCAGTTTCAACTGTTCTGCCTGAGGCTATGGAACCCTGACCTGTTCACCGGACGTGCTACCTGTCCCAGACCTGCTGTTTTCAACTCTCAAGAGACAGCAGGAGTGGTAGAGATACTCTGAATGATCGGCTATGAAAAGTCAACTGACATTTACTGCTGAGGTGCTGACCTGTTGCACCCTCGACAACCTCTGTGATTATTATTATTTGACCCTGCTGGTCATCTATGAACATTTGAACATCTTGGCCATGTTTTGTTATAATCTCCACCCGGCACAGCCAGAAGAGGCCACCCCTCATAGCCTGGTTCCTCTCTAGGTTTCTTCCTAGGTTTTGACCTTTCTAGGGAGTTGTTCCTAGCCACCATACTTCTACACCTGCATTACTTGCTATTTGGGGTTTTAGGCTGGGTTTCTGTACAGCACTTTGATATATCAGCTGATGTAAGAAGGGCTATATAAATCAATTTGATTTTATGTATTTTAAATAAATACGTTTCATTTGATAGGCCAATACAAAAACTTAATCAACAGTACTACTGGCAAGAACAGTGTGCTGGTTTGTCTGTTTCTTTTCAGATATCTAAACCCAAACTGACAAACAAGTTGGTCAAACAGAGAAGAGGCATCGATCTCCACGCCATTGAGTAAACATCACAGTCCTCTGTTCTAATCGATAGAGGAGCAGCTCTATTGAAACTCAAATCCTCTGTACCTCAGCATTCACAACCATATATTATATGTCTGTGTTGTCCTCCATAAAGGGAGCCACTCGCCAGGTCATTCTCAAACATGCCTCTCTTCATTGCGCTCTTGCTAGCAAGGAAAATACATTTACATTTACATTTAAGTCATTTAGCAGACGCTCTTATCCAGAGCGACTTACAAATTGGTGCATTCACCTTATGACATCCAGTGGAACAGTAGTGCATCTAAATCTTTTAAGGGGGGTGAGAGGGATTACTTTATCCTATCCTAGGTATTCCTTAAAGAGGTGGGGTTTCAGGTGTCTCCGGAAGGTGGTGATTGACTCCGCTGTCCTGGCGTCGTGAGGGAGTTTGTTCCACCATTGGGGGGCCAGAGCAGCGAACAGTTTTGACTGGGCTGAGCGGGAACTGTACTTCCTCAGTGGTAGGGAGGCGAGCAGGCCAGAGGTGGATGAACGCAGTGCCCTTGTTTGGGTGTAGGGCCTGATCAGAGCCTGGAGGTACTGAGGTGCCGTTCCCCTCACAGCTCCGTAGGCAAGCACCATGGTCTTGTAGCGGATGCGAGCTTCAACTGGAAGCCAGTGGGGAGAGCGGAGGAGCGGGGTGACGTGAGAGAACTTGGGAAGGTTGAACACCAGACGGGCTGCGGCGTTCTGGATGAGTTGTAGGGGTTTAATGGCACAGGCAGGGAGCCCAGCCAACAGCGAGTTGCAGTAATCCAGACGGGAGATGACAAGTGCCTGGATTAGGACCTGCGCCGCTTCCTGCGTGAGGCAGGGTCGTACTCTGCGGATGTTGTAGAGCATGAACCTACAGGAACGGGCCACCGCCTTGATGTTAGTTGAGAACGACAGGGTGTTGTCCAGGACGTAGCCAGCGGTCAGGCATGAGTTGATGAGCGAGGTGAGGTAAGGGAGAAGGTCTCCGGAAATGGTCTGGAGAAGAGAGGAGGGGATAGGGTCAAGCGGGCAGGTTGTTGGGCGGCCGGCCGTCACAAGACGCGAGATTTCATCTGGAGAGAGAGGGGAGAAAGAGGTCAGAGCACAGGGTAGGGCAGTGTGAGCAGAACCAGCGGTGTCGTTTGACTTAGCAACGAGGATCGGATGTCGTCGACCTTCTTTTCAAAATGGTTGACGAAGTCATCTGCAGAGAGGGAGGAGTGGGGGAGGGGGAGGAGGATTCAGGAGGGAGGAGAAGGTTGCAAAGAGCTTCCTAGGGTTAGAGGCAGATGCTTGGAATTTAGAGTGGTAGAAAGTGGCTTTAGCAGCAGAGAGAGAAGAGGAAAATGTAGAGAGGAGGGAGTGAAAGGATGTCAGGTCCGCAGGGAGGCGAGTTTTCCTCCATTTCCGCTCGGCTGCCCGGAGCCCTGTTCTGTGAGCTCGCAATGAGTCGTCGAGCCACGGAGCGGGAGGGGAGGACCGAGCCGGCCTGGAGGATAGGGGACATAGAGAGTCAAAGGATGCAGAAAGGGAGGAGAGGAGGGTTGAGGAGGCAGAATCAGGAGATAGGTTGGAGAAGGTTTGAGCAGAGGGAAGAGATGATAGGATGGAAGAGGAGAGAGTAGCGGGGGAGAGAGAGCGAAGGTTGGGACGGCGCGATACCATCCGTGTAGGGGCAGTGTGGGAAGTGTTGGATGAGAGCGAGAGGGAAAAGGATACAAGGTAGTGGTCGGAGACTTGGAGGGGAGTTGCAATGAGGTTAGTGGAAGAACAGCATCTAGTAAAGATGAGGTCGAGCGTATTTCCTGCCTTGTGAGTAGGGGGGGAAGGTGAGAGGGTGAGGTCAAAAGAGCAGAGGAGTGGAAAGAAGGAGGCAGAGAGGAATGAGTCAAAGGTAGACGTGGGGAGGTTAAAGTCGCCCAGAACTGTGAGAGGTGAGCCGTCCTCAGGAAAGGAGCTTATCAAGGCATCAAGCTCATTGATGAACTCTCCGAGGGAACCTGGAGGCGATAAATGATAAGGATGTTAAGCTTGAAAGGGCTGGTAACTGTGACAGCATGGAATTCAAAGGAGGCGATAGACAGATGGGTAAGGGAGAAAGAGAGAATGACCACTTGGGAGAGATGAGGATCCCGGTGCCACCACCCCGCTGACCAGAAGCTCTCGGGTGTGCGAGAACACGTGGGCAGACGAAGAGAGAGCAGTAGGAGTAGCAGTGTTGTCTGTGGTGATCCATGTTTCCGTCAGTGCCAAGAAGTCGAGGGACTGGAGGGAGGCATAGGCTGAGATGAACTCTGCCTTGTTGGCCGCAGATCGGCAGTTCCAGAGGCTACCGGAGACCTGGAACTCCACGTGGGTCGTGCGCGCTGGGGCCACCAGATTAGGGTGGCCGCGGCCACGCGGTGTGGAGCGTTTGTATGGTCTGTGCAGAGAGGAGAGAACAGGGATAGATAGACACATAGTTGACAGGCTACACAAGAGGCTACGCTAATGCAAAGGAGATTGGAATGACAAGTGGACTACACGTCTCGAGTGTTCAGAAAGTTAAGCTTACGTAGCAAGAATCTTATTGACTAAAATGATTAAAATGATACAGTACTGCTGAAGTAGGCTAGCTGGCAGAGGCTGCGTTGTTGACTATGTAGGCTAGCTGGCATTGGCTGCATTGTTGACACTACACTAATCAAGTCGTTCCGTTGAGTGTAATAGTTTCTACTGTGCTGCTATTCGGGGCTAGCTGGCTAGCTAGCAGTGTTGATTACGTTACGTTGCGTTAAAGAACGACAATAGCTGGCTAGCTAACCTAGGAAATCGCTCTAGACTACACAATTATCTTTGATACAAAGACGGCTATGTAGCTAGCTATGTAGCTAGCTACGATCAAACAAATCAAGCCGTTGTACTGTAATGAAATGAAATGAAAAATGTGATACTACCTGTGGAGCGAAGCGAAATGCGACCGGATTGTTGAGTGCAGAAGTTCTGTTCGGTAGACGTTGGCTAGCTGTTGGCTAGCTAGCAGAGTCTCCTACGTTAAGGACGACAAATAGCTGGCTAGCTAACCTCGGTAAATTAAGATAATCACTCTAAAACTACACACTCTAAACTACACAATTATCTTGGATACGAAGACAGCAAAGACAACTATGTAGCTAGCTAACACTACACTAATCAAGTCGTTCAGTTGAGTGTAATAGTTGTGCTGCTAATCGGTAGACGGTGGACTAGCTAACGGTGGACGTTAGCTAGCTGGCTAGCTGCAGGGCAGTGTAGACTGCGTTAGGACGACGAAATACGATAATTACGCAATTATCTATGATACAAAGACGGCTATGTAGCTAGCTAAGAAGAAATTGCTAAGATTAGACAAATCAAACCGTTGTACTATAATGAAATGTAATGAAATGTAATACTACCTGCGGACCGAGTGCAGATGCGACCGCTCGCTCCAACCCGGAAGACTGTGAGTAGGTAAAACTAAATAGGTAAAACATCTCACTCGTGTTCTTATAGAACCAGGGTAATGTTAGTAACTCAAAATTATTTTTCTAATACTCATTTTGTGTCACTTATGGGATATGGCCAACTCCTGTAACACAGACATTCTCTCTGAAGCCAGGGTAGTTCCAACAGCATCATCCCTCAGAGGCTCAAACACGTAGGACAGTATGCGCCAATGAAGGTGCAGTGACCTCCAGTCGGTAAAACCTCATAAAAATACGAGGGGTGGCCCAACATTCCAACTCGCAAATCTCTTGTAAAAAAAGAACAGTGCCCATATACCTATGGTGGAATGAGCCCTCAGGCCCTCCGGGGACTGTAAACTCTTGCTATTATAAGCCAATATAATAGCCTCCACTATCCAATGGGATAGCCGTTGACGAGAGAGGGGCCCACCCTTGCAAAAGGGGATGGCCAAGACACAAAGAGTTGGTCACTCTTGTGACATGCTCTCGTTCTATCCAAGTAGATATGCAAAGCACGTACAGGACATAAATGGTGGAGGAGCCATTCGTCCGTAGAAGTAAATGGCGGCCATAAGCTCTAAGGCTAGACAATTGTAATTACAGCTGACCTTAGGCATAAAGGCAGGGCAAACCGTAGGCACAATGGTGGACTGACAGTGTGTGCAGCTCATTCACACCCTTTGCAGATGTAAGGGCAATCAGCAAAGCCGTCTTGAAGGGGAGATATTTGAACTCTACGCTTTCCAGTGGCTCAAAAGTTTGCTGAGGAATTACACTACATGACCAAAAGTATGTGGACACATGCTCGTCAAACATCTTATTCCAAAATCATGGACATTAATATGGAGTTAGTGCCCCCTTTGCTGCAATAACAGCCTCCACTCTTCTGGGAAAGCTTTCCGCTAGATGTTGGACAATGCTGTGGGGGCTTGCTTCGATTCAGCCACAAGAGCATTAGTGAGCTCGGGCACTGTTGTTGGGCGATTAGGCATGGCTTGCAGTCGGCGTTCCAATTCCTCCCAAAGGTGTTTGATGGGGTTGAGGTCAAGGCTCTGTGCAGGCCATTGAAGTTCTTCCACACAGATTTTAACAAACCATTTCTGTATGGACCTCGCTTTGTGTATGGGTGCATTGTCGTGCTGAAACAGGAAAGGGCCTTCCACAAACTGTTGCCATAAAGTTGGAAGCACAGAATTGACTAGAATGTCATTGTATGCTGTAGCGTTAAGATTTCCCTTCACTTGAACAAAGGGGCATAGCTGTTTCTACTGCTCCAGAGTACAATGGCGGTGAGCTTTACACCACTCCAGCTGACACTTGGCTTTGCACATTAAACTTATGTGCGGTTGCTCGGCCATGGAAACCCATTCAAGTTCCCGACGAACAGTTCTTGTGCTGACGTTGCTTCCAGAAGCAGTTTGGAACTCGGTAGTGAGTGTTGCAATGGAGGACAGACAGTTTTTATGTGCTTCAGCACTTGGCGGTCCCATTCTGTGAGCTTGTGTGGCCTACCACTTCGTGGCTGAGCTGTTGTTTCTCCTACACATTTCCACTTCACAATAACAGCATTTACAGTTGACCATGGCAGCTCTAGCAGGGCATACGTTTGGAAAACTGACATGTTGGAAAGGTGACATCCTATGACGGTGCCACGTTGAAAGTCATTGAGCTCTTCAGTAAGTCCATTCTACTGTTAATGTTTGTCTATGGAGATTGCATGGCGGTGTGCTCGATTTTATACAACTGTCAGCAATGAGTGTGGGTGAAATAGCAAAATCCCCTCATTTAAAGGGGTGCCCACATACTTTTGTATATAAAGTGTACCTTTGTGCTTGTGGTGGTGATTAGGGATGTTGCGGTGACCGTATTACCGCCACACCCACAGTCACGAGTCATGAAGGCAGTCAAATTCCACATGACCGTTTAGTCATGGTAATTAGGCTTCTCCAAGCTCTGATGCTGCTGCTGGTCATTAGTAGCTTACCAAACTTGCTAACCGCCTGGTACTCAAGCACTCTATTGTCCCTCTAATCACTCTGACAGCAATGCAAATGTTTTTTCGAAAATCTAATCAAACACTTCATGAGAGCCCATGAGCTCATGTTGCGAAACATTTCGGTAGGCTATGAAATTGCGAGAGAAAACAGAGTGATGGCCGCTAATAAAAAGAGGAGGATCCCATATGCTTTCTATAAGCTAGGCCTACTATATTATTTCTCAACTTTCCAAATATTAAGCACATTGCTTATATTTACAACAGGATGGGTGCATACAACAGGAGTATAGCCTACCTGGCTGGCATGAAAATAAACCACGGGGAAAAGCGTCCTCCATTCGCTATTTAAGTGCATAACTGACATGTATTTTTTCCCGCTGCCCCTGTTTCGATACAGGTGCATGACAATGGTAATTTCTAAATCAAAACAAATGTCACACATATATTAGTTAGTAAATGTATATATATAAGCCTATCACAATATTAGCATATCACTTGTGAATTACAGTTGAAGTTGGAAGTTTACATACACTTGGGCTGGAGTCATTAAAACTCGTTTTTCAACCACTCCACAAATTTCTTGTTAACAAACTATTGTTTTGGCAAGTCGGTAAGGACATCTACTTTGTGCATGACACACGTCATTTTTCCAACAATTGATAACAAACAGATTATTTCACTTATAAGTCACTGCATCACAATTCCAGTGGGTCAGAAGTTTACATACACTAAGTTGACTGTGCCTTTAAACAACTTGGAAAATTCCAGAAAATTATGGCATGGCTTTATAAGCTTCTGAAAGGCTAACTGACATAATTTGAGTCAATTGGAGGTGGACATGTCGATATATTTCAAGGCCTACCTTCAAACTCAGTGCCTCTTTGCTTGACAACACGGGAAAATCAAAAGAAATCAGCTATGATCTCAGAAAAATAATTGTAGACCTCCACAAGTCTGGTTCATCCTTGGGAGCAATTTCCAAACACCTGAAGGTACCACGTTCATATGTACAAACAATAGTACACAAGTATAAACACCATGGGACCACGCAGCCGCCATACCGCTCAGGAAGGGGACGCGTTCTGTCTCCTAGAGATGAACGTACTTTGGTGTGAAAAGTGCAAATCAATCCCAGAACAACAGCAAAGGATCTTGTGAAGATGCTGGAGGAAACAGGTACAAAAGTATCTTTATCCACAGTAAAACGAGTCCTGTATAAACATAACCTGAAAGGCCACTCAGCAAGGAAGAAACCACTGCTCCAAAACCACCATAAAAAAGCAAGACAGTGGTTTGCAACTGCACATTGGGACAAAGATCATACTTTTTGAAGAAATGTCCTCTGGTCATAAAGACCATTGTTATGTTTGGAGGAAAAAGCATACCTTCACAACCGTGAAGCACGGGGGTGGCAGCATCATGTTGTGGGGGTGCTTTGCTGCAGGAAGGTCTGGCGCACTTCACGCGAGAAGCCCCCACATCCCTCTAGTGGTGTGGGGGCTGTGCTTTGGCAAAGTGGGTGGGGTTATAGCCTTCCTGTTTGGCCCTGTCCGGGGGTGTCCTCGGATGGGGCCACCGTGTCTCCTGACCCCTCCTGTCTCAGCCTCCAGTATTTATGCTGCAGTAGTTTATGTGTCGGGGGGCTAGGGTCAGTTTGTTATATCTGGAGTACTTCTCCTGTCCTATTCGGTGTTCTGTGTGAATTTAAGTGTGCTCTCTCTAATTCTCTCTTTCTCTCTTTCTTTCTTTCTCTCAGAGGACCTGAGCCCTAGGACCATGCCTCAGGACTACCTGACATGATGACTCCTTGCTGTCCCCAGTCGACCTGGCCGTGCTGCTGCTCCAGTTTCAACTGTTCTGCCTTATTATTATTGGACCATGCTGGTCATTTATGAACATTTGAACATCTTGGCCATGTTCTGTTATAATCTCCACTCCGCACAGCCAGAAGAGGACTGGCCACCCCACATAGCCTGGTTCCTCTCTAGGTTTCTTCCTAGGTTTTGGCCTTTCTAGGGAGTTTTTCCTAGCCCCCGTGCTTCTACACCTGCATTGCTTGCTGTTTGGTTTTTTAGGCTGGGTTTCTGTACAGCACTTTGACATATCAGCTGATGTACGAAGGGCTATATAAATAAATTTGATTTGAATTTGATTTTGATTTGACTTCACAAAATAGATGGTATCAAAGGAAGGAAAATTATGTGGATATATTGAGGCAACTCTCAAGACATCAAGACATCAAGTTAAAAGCTTGGTCGCAAATGGGTCTTCCAAGTGAACAATGTTCCCAAACATACTTCCAAAGTTGTGGCAAAATGGCTTAAGGACAACAAAGTCAAGGTATTGGAGTGGCCATCACAAAGCCCTGACCTCAATCCTTTAGAAAATGTGTGGGCGGGGGATCACGTGACCCTTGAACGAGATGGCCGCGTGAACTAAGAGCTCCGCACAAGTAGTTTCCAATTCCTAATCTTACCTCCATTCCAAGTTCACACTCATTTAGCTTTAGTAAGAAAAAGTCATGGCGGCTACAAAAGGCGACACTACAGGTGACATTTTTACCCGGACTCGAGTATTAGCGACGGAAAAAGCCTCCAAGAAGAAGCTAGCTTCAGAAAAAACTAGCGCCATTAGCCAGGAGCAAGAGAACCCGCTCCCCCACGAGGCACAACGAATGCCAACCTCGCACTCTGTCGAAGACATCCTCTCTGAGTTGAGATCCCAACGTACAGAACTAAACACCAAATTAGATGCCATTTACTCAGCTCAATGCGATAGGGGGCAAGGTGACAATCCTGGAAAACGCATTGCCTGACATCAACAACAAGATAACCATAAACGCGGGGCGCCTGGACGAGGCAGAGGGGCGAATCCTATCCATGGAAAACTTATTGACAGATGCCATGGAAACAATAGCATATGCTAAAAAGAAAATCGAGCATCTGGAAGAGAAAACAGAGGACCTGGAAAACAGGGGGCGAAGGAATAATTGTGTTCTATTCAATCTGGGCGAAAAAGAAGAGGGAAACATGCCACTGATCCGCTACCTGCAAGACAAACTTCCCGAGTGGCTCCACCTGCCCACCGACAGGCCCATAGAACTCGAGAGAGCTCACCGAGCACTGAGGCCCCCACCAGCAGCCAGACAACCACCGCGCCCAATCACCATACGTTTCCTGAGATTCACCGACAAGGAACGAGTCCTACAGGCGGCGAAAAACAACACCATCACAGTGGGAAACGCCAAACTCGCTTTACACCAGGACCTGTCAGCTGGAATACGCCGAAAGCGCCGAGAATTTGACGAAGTGAAGAAATACTCCATTGACCGAGGCATCTTCAGGGGATTCAAATACCCAAACGAGCTCAGGATTCTTCACCAAGGAGCCTTGCGACACTTCAAAACTCCCGAAGAGGCAAAACGTGTTTTGAAAGACAATCCTGGCCAATGAGAAACAGACCAATGACTAAATGCGATTAATGCCATTACTAAAGGAGGTAAGACGACATATAGCCGATATCCAGAGACCCACCCCCTAAATGTCATTACAGCCGTCCAATTTATATTTATTTTCCTTTAACTGAGAGGGATGGGCTGTATAGCCTAACCTAGGCCTACTAATGTTTCAGCCTACTTTTATTTCCCTGTTTTTTGTTGTTGTTGCTATTATTACCTGGGGTTCCCTATGTCCCTTGGGGGAGGTATATGTAGGCTGGGCTATTGATTTTATTTTTCTCCCTCTTTACTGAGGTCTGGACGAGGGCAACTGTGTTACTTATTCAATGCGGGGTGGAGAGGATGAGGCATTTCTTTGGTGGGGAGAGGGAGACGTTGTGCGTTGCTAACTGTTCCCGGTTTTTGTTTTATTCGAACACAGAATTGAGACTGAGCGGGGGTAATAGATCCAACGGGATGTGTCGAGTTGTTTGGGAACTCGGCTGGGGTGTTCAGAGATTATTATTTTATGTACACCATTTATTTTCCTTTTATGTGAACGCAGCTGTAATTACTATCCACTTTTACCCAGCGATGACTTGCACTAAAGTTCGATTACTGCTCGATGACGATGACTAGTACCTTAAATCTATTGACATGGAACTGCCATGGTCTAGGGCATGCAATAAAACGGAAAAAGATACTATGTGCTCTAAAAAAGGAAAAAGCAGACATTGCGCTATTACAAGAGACACACCTCTGTGATGCTGAACATGCCAAACTCCGCAGAGCTTGGGTGGGACAGGTGTATTTCTCATCTTTCAAATCAAACAGTAGAGGCACAGCCATACTTATCCATAAAAATGTTCCATTCATAATAGACAAAAACATATCTGATCCGGAGGGGAGATTTATTTTGATAACTGGGTCACTATATGGTCAACCAATTACTATATTAAACATATACGCCCCTAACACAGATACTCCTGCCTTCATGTCAAAAATTATAACCCTGTTCAATGAGCATTGTGTCTCCTTTGGTGTGGTGGCCGGAGATTTTAATTGTACCTTTAACCCAACCCTAGACAAATCATCTCAAGTCCCCACCACAAATCCTAGATCTGCAAAGATGTTGAACTCTCTTACTAAAGAGATGGGGCTGATAGATATCTGGAGAGAGAATAATAGCTCATCTATGGACTATACATACTACTCTAATGTCCATAACACCTACTCCCGTATAGATTACATTTTTATCCCAAAGAGTTTCATAAATTCAGCCACTTGTACAATCGGACCCATAGCACTTTCAGATCACGCCTTTGTCCACCTCCGCTTTGACCTCTGCAAAACATCCCGAGGTCAAAGAGCTGGAAATTCAACACATCCATGCTATCAAATGACGAGTTCCATACATTAGTAACTACATGGATAGACAACTACACACAAGACAATAAAGATTCCCCTGTTTCTCCGGCCACAATGTGGGACGCTGCTAAAGCCACACTAAGAGGTCATCTAATTGCATATGCTTCCTCTAAGAAAAAGCAATGGAAGCACACAGGCTAGATCTTGAGAGGGAGCTGGAATGCTGTGAAAAATACATAAACAATCCCTAGACAGCACTTCCTGAGTCATCTTAAAGCAGCCAAAGCCAAACTGAATTTGGACTACACTGGGAGATAAAAAAAAAAAGTTTTCTTTACTAAACAGAAATACCATGAGTATAGCAATAGGCCCAGTAGATTGCTTGCTTACCAATTAAAAAGGAGCAGTCAGAGCGTACAATCATGGCTATCCGAACAGCAGAGGACGAGGTCACATATGACCCAAAAAGATCAATTTAACTTTTCATGATTTTTACTGCAAACTATATACCTCTGAGAGAAAACACACGGAGGCAGAACTCCACTCTTTCCTAGAGGGAATCTCGCTACCTAAACTATCAGAGACCGACCAGGAAGATCTCAACTCCCCTTCACTCCTGAGGAGATCCTGGAGGCAATTACCTCCATGCCACCTAATAAGTCCCCAGGCCCAGATGGATTCCCCAGAGAGTTCTATAAAGCTTTTGGCCCCAGCTCAGCCCTATCTTCATGCCAATGCTGGAGGATTTTTGCAAAACGGAGTTCTCCCAGACTCAATGCACACAGCTCGCATTACAGTGTTGCTAAAAAAGGACAAGGACCCCTATCCTGCTCGTTCTTCCGGCCCATAAGCTTGTTGGATTTCGACTATAAAATAATTACCAAATTGCTCGCCATAAGACTAAACACTCTTCTTCCCAAAATAATAAAAAGCGGACCAAACTGGATTTATTAGAGACAGATACTCTTCTGATAACATTCGCCGTCTTTTGATATTATTGATCAAGTAAACGCACAAAAGACCCCTGTCCTGCTGGCTTCACTGGATGCTGAGAAGGCGTTTGACAGGATGGAGTGGAGCTTTCTGTTTTCAGTCTTAGAAAAGTTCAATATGGGCCCAAATTTTATTAAATGGATCAAATCACTATACTCTCATCCAAATGCCATGGTGACTACTAATGGACTGAACTCTGACAGATTCCCTCTGGAGCGGGGCACAAGACAAGGGTGCTCGCTGTCCCCGCTGCTCTACTTGTTGGGGGCGGAGCCTCTGGCAGAGCTGATAAGGAGCAATCCAAGTATTATGGGTGTTTCTGCAGGTGGCCTGCAGCACAAGATTTCGCTTTTACGCGGATGATGTCTTGCTCTACATATCCAACCCTGAGAAATCCCTCCCTCTCATTTTAGACACAATTGCCCAGTATGGCAAGTTCTCAGGTTACAAGATCAATTTTAACAAATCCACTGTCTGCCCTCTCAATATTACACTCACCAGCTCTATGAAGACACTTTGTCCTTTCCAATGGAAAACACAGGGTTTCAATACCTCGGGATCTTCATAACACCAGATCTGAATAGCCTTTTTAAGGAAAATTATCTTCCACTCCTGGATCGAATCAAGAACAATCTCCAAACCTGGATCTCCCTCCCAATTAGCTTAGTAGGAAGAATTAATGTAATCCGTATGAACGTCCTCCCTAGACTGAACTACTTATTTCAGATGCTCCCATGCTATCTCCCAGTTTCCTTCTTCAAAACAACTAACCAAAGCATCACCAAATTTATATGGGGCAATAAAAAACCTAGGATCAAGTTTTCCACTTTATCAAAACCCGAATCTAAAGGTGGCCTTGCCCTTCCCTCCCTTCAATTGTACTACTGGTCTGCCCAAATCCGCAACATGCTAACATGGATCACAAACAGACAAGAGTCAACGTGGATTCAGATAGAAGCCCAATCCTGTGGTTCATTGCCCTTAAGCTCAGTTATATTCATTAATAACTTTAGTGAAGTGGGCAACATAGCCAAATCCTTTGTGATTTACAGCACCCTACTAGCGTGGAGGGACTGTAAGAAATACCTGGGCATTTCCTCCCAAATATGTTCTCACTCGCCTATAGTAGGCAACCCAGACTTGCCAAAAGCCCTGAGGGATGCCAACTTTAATCTTTGGCATGCTCTAGGAATCAGGACCTTTTCAGACCTATTTCATTAGAAAACCACTACACTGAAATCCTTTCAAGAGCTCTGCAGTTAATTCGATGTGCCAAGATCCCATTTTTTTTAATATCTTCAAATTAGACATGTAATTTCCTCATTTACCTCCAAGAGGAGGTTTAGAACTCAGTTGAACGAAGTTGAAACCCTTCTTGTCACAGCACAATCCATTAAAGGCAAAATATCTTGCATCTATAGACTCCTTTCTGAGAAAGGAAGCTCCTCCTTTACTCCTTTGAAAATAATCTGGGAAAAGGACCTTGGTCTGACTATTAGTGATGAGTTATGGGCGGAGGTTTGCGACAAGGTATACTGCTCCTCTACCAGTGTAAAAATGAAAGAATCTAATTACAAATTTTTGTACAAATTTTATTATACTCCTTTGAGACTCCATAGAATGAAAACAGATATGTCTCCTAACTGTAAAAGATGTACCTCTGAATGTGGAACCTATATGCATGTATTTTGGAGCTGTAGGGAGATTGCCAGATTCTGGCAATCTGTACATACCGCTGCACAGAAAATACTAGAGGTACAGTTTGATATGACCCCATGTATCTATCTTCTTAATGCCCAGCAGGACTTTGTTCTTGATCCTGACAGAGAAAATTTGCTTATGACTATTACATACTTTGCTAAGAAATGTATTCTTCTATTGTGGGCCTCTAATACCCCCCCTACATTTAAAATGTGGATTGACCAGATTGTTGACTTCCTTCCTCTTGAAAAGCTCACTTATGACCTCCACAAGAGACAGCCCAAGTTTGATAGACTCTGGTCCCCACTATTCAACTATATTTCAAACTGGACAGAGTGAACGGGGTGACTAGGGAAATGCGCAGATACATTTTGTGTAAGGTACTGTAAAACCTAAAAACTAATTATTGGCCCATCGTCTCAGCGAATGCTTGAAATAGCTGATAAGAACCTTGATAGTGCTGCTGCAAGTGGTATGTTTTTTTGTGTGTGTGTGTTTTTATTTTAATTTAGTTTTTGAGTACGTGTGCGTATGTGTGTGTGTATGTATATGTGCGTATGTATGTATGTATGTATGTATGTATGTATGTATGTATGTATGTATATACAGGTACCAAGGAAAATATATAGATTAAGAAAAATAAATGCTTTTATTTGACTTTATCATTCATTTTAATTGTATTTAAATTTTTTCAAATGTATTATTATTTTTTGACTTTTTATTTTTTTAAAGCCTGTCACATCTGTGAATGTGGAATGTGTTTTGTTGGTTGATTGAAAAACAAGAACTTAATAAAACTTTAAATTGAAAAAAAAAAGAAAATGTGTGGGCAGAACTGAAAAGGTGTGTGCGAGCAAGGAGGCCTACAAATCTGACTCAGTTACACCAACTCTGTCAGAAGGAATGAGCCAAAATTCACTCAACTTATTATGGGAAGCTTGTGGAAGGCTTCCTGAAACATTTGACCCAAGTTAAACAATTTAAAGGCCATGCTACCAAATAGTAATTGAGTGTATGTAAACTTCTGACCAACTGGGAATGTGATGAAAGAAATAAAAGCTGAAATAAATCATTCTCTCTACTTTTATTCTGACATTTCACATTCTTGATTTGATCCTAACTGACCTAAGACAGGGACTTTTTATGATTATTAAATGGCAGGAATTGTGGGAGACTGAGTTTAAATGTATTTGGCTAAGGTGTATGTAAACTTCCAACTTCAACTGTTTTTTATTTTGTGATCTTGTGGAGTAGAAGTAAACATTTTCAAAAATATTAATGAACAGTAAAGTACAGATACCCATAAAAACTACTTAAGAAGTACTTCAAAGTATTTTTACTTAAGTACTTTACATTACTGGGAATCTGTCTCTAAACCCATGAGACCACACACAAGTTCGTTGGCAAAAGAGAGAAAGTGAGAGAGAGAAACAGAGAGAGAGGGGGGATGAGTGTTGATGTGTGCATATCAGTGGAGGCTACTCAGAGGATCGAGGGGAGGAACATACTCCTCAGTGAATTTCAGAAGGAAAACAAATGTGTGAAACAAAAAACATGATATTTAAATATAAATATATTCACGTCACCAAATAATTGATTAAAATATACTGTTTTTACAATGAACTTCTACAGTAGCCTCAACAGCACTCTCTGGGGTAGCACCATGGTGTAGCCGGAAGACAGCTCGTTTCCGTCCTCCTCTGGTTACATTGACTTCAATGCAAAACCTAGGAAGATCATGGTTGTCACCCCTTCCATAGATTTACACACTAATGACAACTTCCAGAAGACGTCCTCCATCCTGTCAGAGCTCTTGTAGCATGAACTGACATGTTGTCCACCCAATCAAAGGGTCAGAGAATGAATCTAGTACTGAATGCATAAGCTACAGCTAGCTAATACATCACTGCATAACATGTGGTGAGCAATTGACTCAAAGAGAGAGAAAGACAATAGTATAACAGTTTTGAACAAGTTAATTTCTTCCCCCCAAAAAAAGGGAGAGACAGAGAGATTTTTTTTCCACTTTCACTTTCTTAGCTAGTGAATGCAGCTAGCTAGTTTAGCCTACTCAAACAGAGAGAGATGTTATGTTAGCTAGCTGGCTATGGCTATCCAACACTGGAACTCTTCCAAGTCAAGGTAAGATTTTGATATATTGATTTATTGCCACCAGGGCCCTGTAAAACTACTTGCTGTACACTGTAATGCATGATTGTAGTGGGTTTACTAACGCGTTAGTTCTAGTTAGTTCTAGATATGTTGACTATGACGTTAGCTTCTATGGTGACACTGATGTAGGCTGTGTGTAGCGGTTAGCGGTAATGGTATGAAGGTTTAGCTTGGAAAGTTAAAGACAGCTGTTGTGTTGTACACTGAAGTCCACAAGTGAAGATAAAAGGTGAGAGGAGGAAAGCATGTTGATTCGAGAAAGAATTAAACAATGAGCAAAGTGATCATGCGGTTTGTATGTGGCTGCTATGAAAGTGAACTGTGTCTTCAGGTGATCAGGGGTGTATTCATTCAGCCAATTCGGTTGAAAAACGTTTCTTAAACGGAAGCAAATGGAACGAAACAAGGATCAACATAACTGAATTTGTCCAATAGAAAATCTTGTTTGCAAATGTTTGGACTAATGATTACACCCAAGATCAGCTAGATGCACACAAGAGTGTGCTAGGCGGTATTAAATGTGTCACTGTCTGTGACCTTGACTATTCCAAATTTTCTCTCAATCTGTGCACCTACGTTGTAAACTTGAATTCCTAGGCTAGTTTGTAGCAACCTCGTGATGGGTATAGGGAAATATGTTGTATCATGTAGCAGCCTAAACCTATCGAATGTATATTGAGCTGGGTGAATGGAATATGAATGACAGTCATCCAATATACTGCAATAGAAATAAGGCCATGCTCCTAAACAAATTATCATCCTACCTAATCTTAAACGGCACCGACCCCCACTGGTGCATATTGCATGTGTGAAGAGAGCAAGAGGTGTGTGTGTGTCTTTTGAACTGTTTAGGTTAGAAACAAACAGTTTTTGCTCTACTAATGGTGCAAGCATGACACTAACGAAGCTGCACTCGACAAATAACACTACAGCGAAGCATTACCATTTGAACAATTATTATTAAAAAAAATTTGTGCCCCAAAGTTTTACTCCAAGTTGGTCAAACTTTAGAGCCCTGTGTGTGTGTGTGTGTGTGTGTGTGTGTGTGTGTGTGTGTGTGTGTGTGTGTGTGTGTGTGTGTGTGTGTGTGTGCGTGCGTGCGTGTGTCATCAGAATGTAAACAATTCGTAGAGAGATATCATGGCACCCTTTGTCACAGTTTGGAATAAACAAACACAGGTACATTACCCAGAGTCGGGCTTGTATTCATACCCTTTAACACATCAACAACACTGGTCTCTAGCGTCACTGAGGTGACACATTCACCTCACACTGTCAGTAATAACCCATACTGTTTTTACATAGATGCATATCAATGATGCATACCAAGTGTGATATCACATTCAGAAGAAGCTGAAAAAACGCAAAACACATTATATTAGCATACTGACTGATCCTAGATGAAATATCGATAATATGAGTCTGAGATGTCGCACACCTGATGCTCCAAATGCACCATTGAGGAATTACGCACACTAAGAATAATGCACAATGGATAAATACAGCCACGGGCTGTATCACATAACGTCAAAACATGTCATGCAAAAACAGGCACCCCTGTTGTAACTGTACACCTACTGTGGACTTTTGGGGTAGAAAGGCAGCCTGACATGGCTAAGATCCTGGATGTCGATGGCGGTGGGTTCCGCAGAAATCGCCTGTCTCTTAGTCCGCTGGTGCTCGTGCAGCTCGGTTTGTTTGACGACCTGTTGGGTTGCCGGTTTGATAACGGACCGGTATTTATCCAGCTCGTTCTGTAGTTTTTGTATTAGCTCGTCTTTCTGGTCAAGCTCCAGTTCTAGCTCGTCAATGAGCGCGTCCCGTTGCCGCAGCTCCTCAATCTTCTCCTGCAGCGCGTATTGGAGGTCGCGCAAGGTACCCATGTTCATCCCGACGCCAAGGGGACTTAACAAACCTTTAACCAAAGCTATCTAGTCGATGCTGTAGCCTATTCCTTTTCCGCTCTTACCGACAACTTTATCCCGCATCTACAGCTTTAAACATAATATCCTCCCTCCAGTCCTACTTGATTTCCGAACGTCTTGATCTCCGTTGACAACCGGTGCTTGAATATCTAAATAAGCAAATACAATGGATGAGACGAATATCAAAGTGAACCCCCGGGAGCACCGCAGTCTCTGGAAATGTAAAGTTGTCTTTCTCTCTCTGACTGAAAGTGTCAGTGGTGAAGCAGGCCGGTCCTCCTGGAGTGCGTCAGGCTACGACCCTGAGAGGGCGCGAGGGAGAAGGGCGACTACAGGAATCCGAGGTAAAATGCCGTCAATCCTGTGAGAAGAAAACACAGGTCAACTGGACTAGGCACCCCAGGCACTGCTGACAATAGAAATTACAAAAGTTGAGTTTAGCTAAGGTTGCGTTGGCTTTAAAACACACGGAGATATTTTGAAATTGGTGTAATGAGCCACTGCATATGGCCATGTAGCATACGTGTCTGTGTCTGTGTGTGTTTGTGTTGATAAGATCAAAGCTATGTGCCACAGCATTTTCTAATGGCATAATTCAGATCATAATGCTGCAAATAAATTAATGGTTATCAGACCATCAAAACAGACCATCAATCATGTTTGCTCTTCATTATAGTCCGATTTGGATATCTTCTGAACAAAGCAAACCAAACTGCATATCAGGATCAATGCTATTACACAAACCAACATGGAATTACACTCCAGGTAAAATAACAGAAAGCTTATTCACTATTTGCACATAAATTGGTTTTGCATCTCAAGCCCAGAGAACTTTATTGTAACAGAAGGCTCTGCTGAGCTAACACTTACACTTGTCTTTTCTTACTAGCACTGACTTTGCTGATAGCTACTTATTGACGTAAAACTGTGCTTACTATGACTGTGATATGCGGGTCGGAAAACAACCAGATGAATCCGGTGTACAGAATAAATGGAAAGAGAGCTTGTGAAGCGATTTCTGCTTTTGTACGTTCACAAATCCATATTCAATCTCTACTTGTATGCACTGACATGTATGTGCAACTGATAGATGCACACACACACTACATGTTCATGATTTTATCAAAAGTTTGGAAACACCTACTCATTCAGGGGCTTTTCTTTATGTTTTACTATTTTCTACATTGTAGAATTATAGTGAAAACATCAACACTATGAAATAACACATAAGGAATCATGAAGTAACCAAAATAGTGTTTAACAAATCAAAATATATTTTATATTTGAGATTCTTCAAAGTAGCTTTTTTTATTTATTTTATTTCACCTTTATTTAACCAGGTAGGCTAGTTGAGAACAAGTTCTCATTTGCAACTGCGACCTGGCCAAGATAAAGCACAGCAGTGTGAACAGACAACACAGAGTTACACATGGAGTAAACAATTAACAAGTCAATAACACAGTAGAAAAAAAGGGGGAGTCTATATACAATGTGTGCAAAAGGCATGAGGAGGTAGGTGAATAATTACAATTTTGCAGATTAACACTGGAGTGATAAATGATCAGATGGTCATGTACACGTAGAGATATTGGTGTGCAAAAGAGCAGAAAAGTAAATAAATAAAAACAATATGAGGATGAGGTAGGTGAAAATGGGTGGGCTATTTACCAATGGACTATGTACAGCTGCAGCGATCGGTTAGCTGCTCAGATAGCTGATGTTTGAAGTTGGTGAGGGAGATAAAAGTCTCCAACTTCAGCGATTTTTGCAATTCGTTCCAGTCACAGGCAGCAGAGTACTGGAACGAAAGGCGGCCAAATGAGGTGTTGGCTTTAGGGATGATCAGTGAGATACACCTGCTACCCTTTGCCTTGATGACAGCTTTGCACACTCTTGGCATTCTCTCAACCAGTTTCATGAGGTAGTCACCTGGAGTGCATTTCAATTAACAGGTGTGCCTTGTTAAAAGTTAATTTGTGGAATTTATTTTCTTCTTCATTAATGCATTTGAGCCAATCAGTTGTGTTGTTACATTTAGGGTTGGTATACAGAAAATAGGCCTATTTGGTCCAGATTATGGCAAGAACAGCTCAAATAAGCAAAGAGAAACGACAGTCCATCATTACTTTAAGACATGAAGGTCAGTCAATTCGGAAAATTTAAAGAACTTTGAAAGTTTCTTCAAGTGCAGTCGCAAAAACCATCAAGCGCTATGATGAAACTGGCTCTCATGAGGACCGCCACAGGAAAGGAAGACCCAGAGTACCTCTGCTACAAGTTTTATGGCACACTACACCTATTGTTGTATTGCTGTCACCTACTGTACGGGGTCTTCTTCTTTGCTATCACTGCAATCCACAAACAAATGCTATAGGTGCATGCCGCCACCTACTGTTTTGGCTGTATATCAGCCCACATAATTAACAAAATAAAGCTAAATAAAACAAATGTATTCATTTATTCAGATTAAACTGGTCAGACAATGCGGGTGCTACACCACAGGATAGTTTTGCTAGCACAGAAGGGAATATGTTCCGGGATTCATCCAATGGCATTGAGGAGTATACAACCTCAGTCACCGGCTTCATCAATAAGTGCATGGACGAAGTCATCCCCACAGTGACCGTATGTGCATTTCCCAAACAGAAGCCATGGATTACAGGCAACATCTGCACCGAGCTAAAGGCTAAAGCTGCCGCTTTCAAGGAGTGGGACACTAATCCTGACGCGTATAAGAAACCCTGCTATGCCCTCAGACGAACCATCAAACAGGCAAAGTGTCTATTAAGCACTAAGATTGAATCCTACTGCACTGGCTCTGATGCTCGACGGATGTGGCAGGGCTTGAAAAATATTACGGACAACAAAGGGAAACCCAGCTGCGAGCTGCCCAGTGACAGGAGCCTACCAGATGAGCTACAGTGCCTTGCAAAAGTATTCATCCCCCTTGGCGTTTTTACAGGTAACGAGTGGAGGACAGAGTAGCCTCTTAAAGAAGAAGGTACAGGTCTGTGAGAGCCAGAAATCTTGCTTGTTTGTAGGTGACCAAATACTTATTTTCCACCATAATTTGCAAATAAATTCATTAAAAATCCTACAATGTGATTTTCTGGATTTCTTTCTTCTCATTTTGTCTGTCATAGTTGAAGTGTACCTATGATGAAAATTACAGGCCTCTCTCATCTTTTTAAGTGGGAGAACTTGCACAATTGGTGGCTGACTAAATACTTTTTTGCCCCACTGTATGTATTACAATTATACACTTCAACGGTGTTTACCACTCCTGTTCCTGGGACATCAATGATTATGTAACCGGTGTGAAATGGCTAGCTAGATAGCAGGGTGTGCGCTAATAGCATTTCAATCGGTGACGTCACTCGCTCTGAGACCTTGAAGTAGTTGTTCCCCTTGCTCTGCAAGGGCAGCGGCTTTTGTGGAATGATGGGTAACGATTCGTCGTGGGTGTCAGTCGTTGATGTGTGCAGAGGGTCCCTGGTTCAAGCCCAGGTAGGGACGGAAGCTATACTGTTCCAATTACACATTGTAACTATGCAATAGACTAGAAACATGACTGATTTGTAATTCATATAAGCATTAAAAAAATCGATGCATATATAACTCCCTTCATCTGCATTAATCTGAGGACACAGGACAGTTTTCAATAAGATACTTAATTTCAACCAGTGGAGAATGTGAAATGCTTTATTGAAAGATGTTCATTATCCAGGTGTTATTAATACATGCATTATAATTATGATAATTGTAATATTACATTATAAATTCAAGTTCAATCTGTACTTCAATGCACATATGGTGTGCATTATAAAACAAGGAAGAAAGACGAGTTGGGGAGAGGTGTAGAAGACAGAACGGAAAAGAGGTAAGAACAGAGGCAGACAGCATATGATTAATGAATTACAGTGCAACCCTAATATTCTCTCAGTTCATCACAATTGCGGTGTCTCCTAACCAGCATTGGGCCACCAGTTGCCCCGAAGGTTATCTTAAGAGTGGGTGAGGTGACGATGATGGGACAGGCTTCCTCTCTCACATCAAAACATACATGCACACGAGAGACAGATGGATAGAGAGAGTGAGAGCATGGAAGAGGGAAAGGAACGAGATGGGAACAACAATAATTTGTTGCAAGTTGGGGAGGGGGGCTAATAGCTGAGCAAAAGAATAGTCTAATAGCCGAGATAGGAGTGAAAACCACCCCTCCTATCACAGACCAGATTTGCCCTAACGACCAAGGGGTAGCTTGCTACTCAATGTAATAAAGTAATGACTTTTCAAATAAGTTACCTTACACATTATGTTGGCTGACAATTTGTTTGCTACGCTGTCCTTACGAACCACATGCTGGTACATACTGCTGCTGTAATGATATGCTATGTTAGCTAGCTACCTAATGTTAGTAGTTATACATCAAACTTGCCAGTATATTAACTATAGGCTATCTAACTACCCAACGTTTATTGACTTGATTATTCCCGTCATTCTTAGCTGAGCTAAATAGTATAGGGGTTGTGCATTCTCAATGGACGTTCGGGTGCTTTCGTAAATTCGCTCTGGCTATAGGCTGGACAATAGAACAAGTCAAAATTCACCCAAGGCTGAAAAACGGCTTAAGAACATTGGCTAAACTGGAACACTAGCGCGAGCCCATAGCAAATGAATGGAATCGAACGTTCGCAGAGCCTGTTTTGACTGGAGTGATGCTTAGAATTCCATTTAATGTAAATGGCACCAAAAAATGTAGCCCTTTTTATTTTACCACTACAATCTTTTTGTCGGACGAAACTGGAAGAAAAAAAAACTTATGTAGAAAGTAAACATCCGTACCTCAATGGTGTCAACTGTGCTTATATCTGCATGATGAGAAAGTAGGGAAAAAATAAAAACGTCTGACTATTTCTGGTCTAGCGATCGATAACAAACGAGTTTGATGCTCAGACTTATATAATTACAAAGAGGAGATTCTCCTGATTAAAATAGTGCCGACTTGAAATAAATATATATATATACAGAGTGAGATATTTGGCAAAATAGAACGGCATGCCTCTCCATAGGAAAACAATGGGGGTAGCTCAGCGTCCCAAAGGCAAAGTATTTTGGAGTTAGCATTTGATGACAACCGAGCTAGCTGCCCAGGCTTACATAATTAGAAAGAGGAGATTCTCATGGTTAAAATGGTTTGAAAAAAATCTAATTATACACATGGCGAGATTTTTGGCAAAATAGACAGACATGCCTATATTTCCCCCATAGGAAACAATGGGAAGACCACAGAGTTCCAATAAAAAAAATTGGTTGTTCACATTTTAACTATAAAACAACGTGAGCACGTCTCATTGCCAACAATAGCGAAGCAGGCATTGTGACGTTTAACAATAAGCTGGGAATAGAACTTTCAGAAGGCGAGTTGGTGCCACGGTGCTCAATAGAACTAATAGGACCTGGCATGATGAAAAATGCACTAAAATAAGGCCTGTTTTTTTGTGATTACTTCCTGGGAAATGTGGTCATTATGAAACTAGGCTCCACGGCGGATGCAATGAACTTGTTTTTATCAGAAAAGAATGTTGTTAAAAATGTAATGTGTCCAGCCTACTATCTAGACTGATTTCAGTAAACTCTTGTGTGTACCAGAGCCCAGAAAAATGTATTTAGCGCTCAACACCTGTTGTATATGGCCGGTGTCAGTAAACTTTGGGAAAAAAGCATAATTAAATTGTTTCCAGCAGCACATTTACATTCACCAACGCTCTGGTTAACACGAAAACTGCCTTACCAGCTCAGCTAGGGGGGAGTAAAATGGTCAGAGTGATCTCATTTGTGTCTGGAAGTAGCTAGCAAGCTAGCCAACATTAGCTTGGGTGCTTGCCTGCCGGTGTAAGGCCAGAACAGTAATAAAAAAAAATATCCTCAGCCCGAACGTCCAGTGTGCGCTCCGAGGGCGAAATGGTCTGAATTTACAAACTGCCAATCCTCTGAATTTATGAGCATCACATTGTACAGCGCCAGATTTTCTGTACCATCCTAACACATTTAATATACCATTCATTTTTCATGGAATATTAAAACCATAATATTAATCAAATGAATTAAGCAAGTGCAACGACTCTCCTTCTTCTGACGAGGAGTAAGAGATGTCGGACCAATGTGCAGCGTGGTAAGTGTACATTTTAATATATAAAACTGAACACCACAAAAATACAAAATAACAACGTGAATGAACAAACGAAAATCGAAACAGTCCCGTGCGGTACAAACACAGACACAGGAAAAAAATCACCCACAACTCAAAAGTGAAACCAGGCTACCTAAGTATGGTTCTCAATAAGGGACAACGATTGACAGCTGCCTCTGATTGAGAACCATACCAGGGCAAACACAGAAATCCCAAAACATAGAAAAAGGAACATAGACAACCCACCCAACTCACGCCGTGACCATAAAAACAACAAGACATAACAAAAGAACTAAGGTCAGAACGTGACAGTACCCCCCCAAAGGTGGCAAAACCTGAACCTATAGGGTCTGGGTGGGTGTCTGTCCGCGGTGGGGGCTCTGGCGCGGACCGTGGTCCCCACTCCACCGTAGTCTTTCTCCGCCTCTTTAACCGCCTCCGTGGCCTCTTTAGAGCGGCGACCCTCGCCGACTCGGACTGGGGACCCTAGCCACGGGTCCCGAATGGACGGGAGATTCCAGCAGCACCGGATGGACGGGAGATTCCGGCAGTACCGGACAGGCGGAGACTTCGGTGCTCCGGAGTTAAGGGCGATTCCGGCAGCGCCGGCGTGGCCGGGCGACTCCGGCATCTCCTGACTGACGAGCGACTCTGGCAGCTCAGGACAGACGGGCGACTCTGGCAGCTCAGGACAGACGTGGCGACTCTGGCAGCTCAGGACAGACTGGCGACTCTGGCAGCTCAGGACAGACGGGCGACTCTGGCAGCTACATTTACATTTAAGTCATTTAGCAGACGCTCTTATCCAGAGCGACTTACAAATTGGTGCATTCACCTTATGACATCCAGGACAGATGGGCGACTCTGGCAGCTCAGGACAGACGGCGACTCTGGCAGCTCAGGACAGACGGGCGACTTGGCAGCTCAGGGCAGACGGAGACTCTGGCAGCTCAGGGCAGACGGGGAGACTCTGGCAGCTCAGGGCAGACGGGAGACTCTGGCAGCTCAGGGCAGACGGGAGACTCTGGCAGCTCAGGACAGACGGGAGACTGGCAGCTCAGGACAGACGGGAGACTCTGGCAGCTCAGACAGACGGGAGACTCTGGCAGCTCAGGACAGACGGGAGCATCTGTAGAGAGGAGGCGGAGAGACAGCCTGGTGCGGGGGGCTGCCACCGGAGGGCTGGTGCGTGGGGGCTCTGGCGCGGACCGTGGTCCCCACTCCACCGTAGTCTTTCTCCGCCTTTAACCGCCTCCGTGGCCTCTTTAGAGCGGCGACCCTCTCGCACTGGAGCTCTTGAGCACTGAGCCTGCCCAACCCTACCTGGCTGGATGCTCCCGTAGCCAGGCCAGTGCGGTGAGGTGGAATGGCCCGCACTGGGCTGTGCTGGCGAACCGGGACACCATGCGAGGCTGGTGCCATGTACCCCGCCCGAGGAGACGACTGAGACCAGATGCGCTGAGCCGGCACTACATGCTCCAACTACTCCTGTTATGCTCCTCATCAATCACAAGGCCTCCACATCCAACGCAACACCAGATATGAGACATTTTAGCAGTGCTCTGCTACAAAAATCTAAACTCTCCAGTCGATAGTTTGTCGATCCTTAACGCCTTCTCCATCTGCTCTTTCGACACACAAGAAATCAAAACAAAACCACTTCTGGTCACTCTGACCGTCTCTACCTTTCCCAATGCATCCCTTACCATCCTTGATACTTCAAATGCATATCCCCCAAAAAACATCATTATTAATGAACCTTACTCCAACCAAAAACCTATACTCATTAACAACATTTGCCTTTTTGATAAATTTTTCTTTATCACTGTCCTCCACTCTTCAGCCAAACTGCAAGGATCCACTCTCTCCACCAACCTCACTCCCACTGGGCCAGAATCATCCTTTACATCCTCGGAACAAGTCCCAAACTCGGCAGTCCTCACCACGGATACTTCAGGTAAGGTTCCATCCCCGAGCTACTAGAGCACGTATCCCTAATTTACACTTGTTACCAACCTTCCTTACCCCCGCTTCCCTCTACACTCAACTCATTCTTGACTGTCATCACTACACCTTCCACCACAATTGATTCACCGTCACTCTTGTCATATTTAATGTCCTTCTCTAGCTCTTCCAGAAGTTCTGTGCAAACCTCCATTCCATATTCACTCAGGACATATTTCACTTTTCTTCTGTTTCCCTTGTCTGCCATCTTCTCCTTCACCAAGTCTTCCTGAAGGTTTGTACAATCCCCCACATCGATCACCACATTCTTTTGGAGAGATTGGAAACCCAAATTGGTCTACACGGACAAGTTCTGGCCTGGTTTAGATTTTATCTGTCGGAAAGATATCAGTTTGTCTCTGTGAATGGTTTGTCCTCTGACAAATCAACTGTAAATTTCGGTGTTCCTCAAGGTTCCGTTTTAGGACCACTATTGTTTTCACTGTATATTTTACCTCTTGGGGTTGTTATTCGAAAACATAATGTTAACTTTCACTGCTATGCGGATGACACACAGCTGTACATTTCAATGAAACATGCTGAAGCCCCAAAATTGCCCTTGCTAGAAGCATGTGTTTCAGACATAAGGAAGTGGATGGCTGCAAACTTTCTACTTTTAAACTCAGACAAAACAGAGATGCTTGTTCTAGGTCCCAAGAAACAAAGAGATCTTCTGTTGAATCTGACAATTAATCTTAATGGTTGTACAGTCGTCTCAAATAAAACTGTGAAGGACATCGGCGTTACTCTGGACCCTGATCTCTTTTGAAGAACATATCAAGACCATTTCAAGGACAGCTTTTTCCATCTACGTAACATTGCAAAAATCAGAAACCTTCTGTCCAAAATGATGCAGAAAAATTTATCCATGCTTTTGTCACTTCTAGGTTAGACTACTGCAATGCTCTACTTTCCGGCTACCCGGATAAAGCACTAAATAAACTTCAGTTAGTGCTAAATACGGCTGCTAGAATCCTGACTAGAACCAAAAAATGTGATCATATTACTCCAGTGCTAGCCTCTCTACACTGGCTTCCTGTCAAAGCAAGGGCTGATTTCAAGGTTTTACTGCTAACCTACAAAGCATTACATGGCTTGCTCCTACCTATCTCTCTGATTTGGTCCTGCCGTACATACCTACACGTGACGCTACAGTCACAAGATGCAGGCCTCCTAATTGTCCCTAGAATTTCTAAGCAAACAGCTGGAGGCAGGGCTTTCTCCTATAGAGCTCCATTTTTATGGAACGGTCTGCCTACCCATGTCAGAGACGCAAACTCGGTCTCAACCTTTAAGTCTTTACTGAAGACTCATCTCTTCAGTGGGTCATATGATTGAGTGTAGTCTGGCCCAGGAGTGGGAAGGTGAACGGAAAGGCTCTGGAGCAACGAACCGCCCTTGCTGTCTCTGCCTGGCCGGTTCCCCTCTTTCCACTGGGATTCTCTGCCTCTAACCCCATTACAGGGGCTGAGTCACTGGCTTACTGGGGCTCTCTCATGCCGTCCCTGGTAGGGGTGCGTCACCTGAGTGGGTTGATTCACTGATGTGGTCATCCTGTCTGGGTTGGCGCCCCCCTTGGGTTGTGCCATAGCGGAGATCTTTGTGGGCTATACTCAGCCTTGTCTCAGGATGGTAAGTTGGTGGTTGAAGATATCCCTCTAGTGGTGTGGGGGCTGTGCTTTGGCAAAGTGGGTGGGGTTATATCCTTCCTGTTTGGCCCTGTCCGGGGGTGTCCTCGGATGGGGCCACAGTGTCTCCTGACCCCTCCTGTCTCAGCCTCCAGTATTTATGCTGCAGTAGTTTATGTGTCGGGGGGCTAGGGTCAGTTTGTTATATGTGGAGTACTTCTCCTGTCCTATTCGGTGTCCTGTGTGAATTTAAGTGTGCGTTCTCTAATTCTCTCCTTCTCTCTTTCTTTCTCTCTCTCGGAGGACCTGAGCCCTAGGACCATGCCCCAGGACTACCTGACATGATGACTCCTTGCTGTCCCCAGTCCACCTGGCCATGCTGCTGCTCCAGTTTCAACTGTTCTGCCTTATTATTATTCGACCATGGTGGTCATTTATGAACATTTGAACATCTTGGCCATGTTCTGTTATAATCTCCACCCAGCACAGCCAGAAGAGGACTGGCCACCCAACATAGCCTGGTTCCTCTATAGGTTTCTTCCTAGATTTTGGCCTTTCTAGGGAGTTTTTCCTAGCCACCGTGCTTCTACACCTGCATTGCTTGCTGTTTGGGGTTTTAGGCTGGGTTTCTGTACAGCACTTTGAGATATCAGCTGATGTACGAAGAGCTATATAAATACATTTGATTTGATTTTGATAATTGTTCATAATATGTTCCAGTTTCTTCCTTTTTCCCCTTGTCCTCCATCTTCAAAGATAACCAGTTTAACCTTCCCACCCTCCTTCTCCGGTTGTTGTCAGCTCGAATGTTGTCATTAAAACTTTTGTTTGATTGGTTGACAAGATGAACTCTGCTCATTGGTCAACCATGCGCGGCGACCGCTCAAGACTTCAGCTAATATTTTGCCACCTCGAGCACCGAGCCAGCAACACCGCTCACGGGAGTGAGCACCACGTACCGTGCCTCTTGCAAAACTCCTTGAGTTTTTCTGCCCTAATCCAATTGAAGTCTGAAACCTTCGCAGCTTATTATGCCCATCTATAATCACCTTTTTATGTTACATCAAAATGCAGTGATGTGTGATATTGTAAGATCAAAGGACAGTAGTCACTAGAAATGCCAGTGGCATTATCATCACTAACGACAAGCAAGTAGCCTACATGAGATTTTTAATCTTAATTTAGAGGTAGGGTCAGGGCTCAATTCAAGGTTGGGGTTAGTGGTTAGAATCACATGTGGTAAGAAAGTACTGTAGCTCTGTCCATAGCCAGTCACCAGACAGTATGATGACTTGAAAAAAAGATCAAAACTGCCCTCTTGTGGTTGTATGTGATAACAGTGACTGAGCAGTTAGGGAGAATATCTGAAGACTAAAATAATGTCTGGTGCACACACACTATTTAATCAATGAAACTCAGAAACCAGTTATCTAGATAAATCCCATTATTGGACCTTAATTATGCTTAACTATAATATATATCATAATAGTAATAATATATGCCATTTAGCAGATTATTTTATCCATAATGACTTACAGTCATGCGCGCATACATTTTACATACAAGTGGTCCAAAGGAATCTAACCTGCTATCCTAGTTTTGCAAGCTCCATGCTAAACTAAGCTACAGAGGACAGCAAACTGACCACAAACATTGTCTGAAGGATCCTTCTATGTGTTTTCAAAAGGTCTGGATAGGAGATTTTGTGTTGCCCAACCACTCAACAGCTGTTTTTACAATGCTATTACAGCTCAATTATCACACTGTAAGTGTGGCCATGAAACAGTGACAGTGATATATAATATTGGCTGTAATAGTGTGGCAATGAGAGCTGGCTTGAAGATCAAGAGCCTGAACCTTTTAGTGGGTGCTTTAGGGACAACAAAGTTTAAACAACTCTGACATAATATATGATTTGGTAAAACGAGAATGCTAATCACTTCTGCAAGGGAACAGTTTAAGAGGCAAGTTTATACTCTTTTTCCCTTTTAGCTTGAGATGTAATTCGTGAGATAAGGTATTAGTATTAAACAAAATACTTTCCTGGAAACCTCATTACACAAACCTATGAGGCATTCTAGGTCCAGGATTCTTTTCCTGACCAAGTGATTTGACCAGGAAAACATGCCCTGCATCCCGATACTTCCTTTCCTGGATTTAAAAAGGACTGGTATAAACAGTGTAGTGGATGGAAACTCAGTCTAGCCCATGCTTAAACCAATACTTTACATTTGTGGGGAGCAGGGCACTGATCACATGAACTCCTGGACCTGGGCATTGCTTAAATCTACTGACAATGAACCATTAGGTACACTTCCACTCCCAAATAAAGGTCAATAGGTCAACTTTCAACAACCAGACAACTACATCCCCTTCTTATCCTCCATCCCTCCCAGCCTCCCTGTGCCCTTTAAACCACCTCTGTGTTGAGACAGGGTTATATTTCACCTCGCTATACTTCCAGCTCAGCCCTTTCCTATGGTGATCAATAGGAACAGGATCCATTGCTTCATGGTTCTGTAATCCGATGACCAGGAGGCTGTCCGTTGGTGCCTGGTTCTGACACGAATTGAGGTCACTATGTCTCAATGTCTCTGACCCCTAGCAGAGCCACGAGCAGGTGCACAACCAGATCCATTAAATAATGACACGCATCCCATTCTTTAACCAGGAATCAAGACATGCCATCCTTTTCATCATCTGCCTGTGGCCTTGGACCACCACTGTACTAGTAGACCTAAAGGGATCATTAACCCTAGAAAGAGAACAAATACCAGAGGACATTAAAGGAATTATTTTGCACTTTAATGGCATTACTCTTTATTGATAATGACATTGTCTTCTGACAGATGGCGTCATGCTAAACTGACACACGTTGCCAGGAGCCAGCTGTCTTGGAACTATTTTTTTTAAATTAAGATTTTGTTCGTCCCACGTGACACTAGTTCCTAACTTCATAAAATCCCTGCGCCTCGCATGAATCACTATGGAACACCAGCAGGGCTGAAAACATAATTTGAAAAATGTCTAAATTTCCAACAGATCATTATGGCCTGACATAACAGTAGAACACTGAATTATTAATAACACTCTTATAATCTTCTCCTTGTATAGTTATTTTAGTGCTATCTGGTTACCTGACAATCAGCTCGTATTGGCCTTTTACTGTGTGTGCAGTGGGTACAGTTTCTAATCTAATTCAGACCCTCTGTGTGTGTGTGTGTGTGTGTGTGTGTGTGTGTGTGTGTGTGTGTGTGTGTGTGTGTGTGTGTGTGTGTGTGTGTGTGTGTGTGTGTGTGTGTGTGTGTGAGAGGGAGGGAGGGAGAGTGAGCAGGCGCGTGCATGTGTGTGTGTGTGTGCATGCGTGCACGTGTGTAAATGTCTGTCTAGACAGGGTAAGCAGCCGTTTCAAAAGGTCACCACCCATACCATACGGTTTTAGTCACAGAGAACAAAGCTGTCAGGGAAGATGAGTTGCCGTGTCAATCTCACAGGAAAAATCTTTAGAGTAAAATGGAAATTACAGTGAAATCCACAGTGAAGACTTTATGAATGGGCTTATGTTGAGTTAAAGGAAACCTAATTGATCACAGCAAAATGGTAATTTTGGTGTTTTTTGTGCATGACTTTGGTATGTTGAACTGCCATTGTTAAATCATCAGGAATATATTTAAATATTTTCATAAAAACTTCTGAAGTGTATGTTTAGTAACTCATTAGGCCGGATACCATTGACTCAATCTGATTAGGCCTAAAATGAGGCATTCAGTACCTTAAAAAAGAACAGCTCTGAATCCATTCATTTCCTCTGTTTTCATCCAGTTATCAGGCCAAGGGAGTCGGTCCTACAAAGAATGAACCCTAATAATTTAGAACATCCAACACTGAAGCTACAAAGGTGCAACGGAAGGTGATAAGGAGAGGATATGTTCAAAAAATATTTTTCTAATGGAGTATTAAATATCCTCAGACGTATACTTCGATCGCTTAGCATCCAGCTACTAAAAGCCAATAATGCTTCTTGCTTCCTCCACTTTACCTCCGCTGGGAATGCAATGATGGATGGGATCCATAAACTCCTCTTGGAAGCCTGTCGTGGAGCTACGTCATCGGCACCAAGAATGAACGCGCTCACACTGCCCCATTCATGGAAGCGCGTCTCCATCTCCACAGTAGAACTAGTGGTCAGCCCTGTTGTCATTGTGAATGATTGACATTCAATGGCCTGACATCACACCTATCTGTTTAAAGTAGTCTAAATGCAACTCAAACCATTAGGCTACATTTTTGTTCTATATGTTTTCTATAGTCTACCTCGTCAACTACACACGATGGATAAACAGACATATTTTGCTGTATAAAAACCCTAAATAATTCGACACCAATAACACCAAGTTCAAACTCTTACCAGTCGGACTTGTCATATTTCTGAAAGGCTTGCCTCGACAGGTCTTGGTAGTTTTGAGGCTCCGCCGAGATCCCTTGCGCCCGAGTCCTGGTCCTCGGTCCAATAAGTTGGGCGCTGGGCAAAACGGACTGACATTTGTGCAGTTTCCTCTTCAGTTCTTGGATCTCATCCTCCCTGTCCGCCAGACGCATCTCCAAGTCTCGTATTTTCTCCTCCTTCGACATTAAAATCTTGGAAAAATCCTCCTCCAGGTCACTCATTTTGAAATCTGCGGAAACTTCTCGGTTGTTTATTCTCGAAAACACAACTCCTATATTTAAACAGTTTCTTGTGGTCAGAATTCCGTTGTTTCCACTGCTTAAACCGGCTCCACCGTGCGTATTCGGAAGGATCCCTTTGCAATCCACGTGTTTGTTTCGGTTGGTGCTGAAGGGAGGGGATTTAAATCGGTGTTTAAACAGCCGATAGATCCGCAGCGCTGGTCCGCTGGGCTGCTGGTCCACAGACATATATCCTGACCCTCCAGGGACCTATTGATGATCCTTCATTTAGAAACCAATACAGCAGTCTTCCTCTTTGGGGAGGCAAGCCATATGCTGGACAGAAACATAGCCTACTAGACTGTCATAGTGTGGAAGATTGTAGCTTTGGGACAACAACATCAGTAGTCTGTGTATTGGTTGGACTCCATGAGTTATGCATCGTTCTGGTGGCTGGCGACAGAAAATAAACCTACCACAATATAGCCGGCTTCTCACAAAAAAAAAATGTTTATTGTCAACAAAGGCATTTTCACAATCTCTAGGAAAAATACTTACCAGATGTAAAATGAAATGTGTCCCTTTGCTATCAAATAAACGTCTGAATCCAACTTGTGTCTGAACAGCAGCATATTCCTGTTGAGTTAGACAGTGGGCTGCCAATTAGACCACACACCTCACTCAATACCTCCTACCATTAAATGTACTGTCTACACAGCAGGAATATGGTGTGGTTCAACAAAAAGTTAGATTCAGACCTTTATTTGATAGGGAGGGTCACAGTTCACTTTATATATAGTAAGTAGAGTTCCTATAGATGATTCCTTTATTGACAGGCAACGTTTTTGTTTGGTGTAGCCTGCTATATTGTTGTAGCCACTCACCTAGAAACCATTCATTAGCAACTGAGGAAGTCCAAACAATACACATACTGCTGACGTTATGTCCCAAAGCTAGGGAGACATAGCCGCAGGATACAGGGGTGCTGAGGTTGCTGCAGCATCCCCTGATAAATCGAAAATAAATAATAAGAATTTTTATTTTTTTATAAATGCAAATCATATCCACCAAATTAGTGAACTAGGCCTTTATTATTACTCCTGTATGAGAGCACCCCCACCCCAAAACATATTCCTGCAGCCATGTAGGGGAGATTGTTTTTGCATTGACAAATGTTCACCATCTTGAAATCATCAACACAAAGCTTCTGGAATGGCAGCAAATACCCTTTGATCCGAGCAGCTAACGTAGCCCAGGGAAACTCGGTCTGGCTAGAGATCTGATTAACGAGCCTGTTAGACAGAAACACTCACCCCATTGTTGTCTCATTAGACTACATGAAACTCAATTAGGCTATAACAACCCACACAATTACAGGCAACTGACAAAATTAAGGGACCAACATAAAGTGTCATAGTAGGGCCTTGGGCAACCACGAGCCAGAACAGGTTCAATGCCTCTTCCACGAGAAGTTCCATCATTTGGTGATTTGTTGATGGTGGTGGAAAACGCTGTGTCAAGTGCCACTCCAGAACCTCCCATAGGTGTTCAATTGGGTTGAGATCTGGTGACAGAGACGGCCATGTCATAAGGTTTACATAAGTTTCATGCTCATCAAATCACTCAGTGACCACTTGTGCCCTGAGGATGGTTGCATTGTCACCCTATGGGGGCATAGCCATGCTAGCAGAGAGGAAGGCGAAGCGAGAGGTTTCACTCTCGCCAAAATCTGTTCAAAATAAGCCCAATGCTTGTAGCCTGCCTTCTTGCGTTTGGGAGAATGACTCTCATTGTTAGGGCATGTACACCACTGGTCAAAGTTTTAGAACACCTACTCATTCAACGGTCTTTCCTTATTTTTACCATTTTCTACATTGTAGAATAATAGTGAAGACATCAAAACTATGAAATAACACATATAGAATCATGTAGTAACCAAAAAAAAGTGGGTAAATGTAAAGAGAGGCCAATGTTGTCATACACACAGGCAAACACCCACACACATGTTGAGCCCTCCATTTCAGCTCAGTTAATTCATTGTAAGAGCAACTTGGGTTGCCGGGGAATGTTTCATTAAGATTCTGAGATAAAAATAGAGCCAACATTTGCAAGTGGAGTTCATAGTAGTCTATCATATCTGGGTCTCTCAAAATCAATGGAAGTGTCAGGAAAAAAAACTCTCACTCAACGTCAATAAAACAAAGGAGATGATCGTGGACTTCAGGAAACAGTAGAGGGAGCACCCCCCTATCCAAATCACAGGGACAGCAATGGAGAAGGTGGAAAGTTTTAAGTTCCTCGGCGTACACATCACAGACAAACTGAAATGGTCCACCACACAGACAGTGTGGTGAAGAATACACAACAGCTCCTCTTCAACCTCAAGACGCTGAAGAAATTTGTCTTGTCACCCAAAACCCTGACAAACTTTTACAGATGCACAATCGAGAGTATGCTGTCGTACTGTATCACTGCCTGGTACGGCAACTGCACCGCCCACAACCTCAAGGTTCTCCAGAGGATAGTGCGGTCTGCACAACACATCACCGGGAGTAAACTACTTGCCCTCCATGACACCTACAGCACCCGATGTCACAGGAAGGTCAAAAAGATCATCAAGGACATCAACCACCCGAGCCCCTGCCTGTTCACCCCGCTATCATCCAGAAGGCGAGGTTAGTGCAGGTGCATCAAAGCTGGGACCGAGAGACTAAAAAAACAGCTTATATCTCAAGGCCATCAGACTGCTAAACAGCAATCTGACTCAGAGAGGCTGCTGCTGTCACGTGTGATTTGGGTGGACATTCTATTTTTTGTTTTCTATGTTTCTTTATTTCTATGTTTTGGCCGGGTATGGTTCTCGATCAGGGACAGCTGTCTATCATTGTCTCTGATTGGGAATCATACTTAGGTAGCCCTTTTTTTTCCCTCCTTTCTGTGAGGGCAGTTAACTTTGTTAGAGGCATCATAGCCCTCATAAGCGTCATGGTTGTTTATCTTTGTTTGTTGTTTTGTTGGCGACATTTTAAATAAAAGGAAAATGTACGCTCACAACGCTTCACTTTGGTCCACTTCTTTCGACGGCCGTAACAGCTGCCTACATTGAGACCCATTCACTAGCACTTTAATAAATGGATCACTAGTCACTTTACACAATGCACTCTAAATAATGCCACTTTAATAATGTTTACATATTTTACATTACTCATATCACATGTACAGTGGGGCAAAAAAGTATTTATTCAGCCACCAATTGTGCAAGTTCTCCCACTTAAAAAATGAGAGTTGCCTGTCATGTTCATCATAGGTACACTTCAACTATGACAGACAAAATTAGAAAAGAAAATCACATCGTAGGATTTGTAATGAATTTATTTTCAAATTATGGTGGAAAATAACTATTTGGTCACTTACAAACAAGCAAGATTTCTGGCTCTCACAGACCTGTAACTTCTTCTTTCAGAGGCTGCTCTGTCCTCCACTCGTTACCTGTATTAATGGCACCTGTTTGAACTTGTTATCAGTATAAAAGACACCTGTCCACAACCTCAAACAGTCACACTCCAAACTCCACTATGGCCAAGACCAAAGAGCTTTCAAAGGACACCAGAAACAAAATTGTAGACCTGCACCAGGCTGGGAAGTCTGAATCTGCAATTGGTAAGCAGCTTCGTTTGAAGAAATCAACTGTGGGAGCAATTATTAGGAAATGGAAGACATACAAGACCACTAATAATCTCCCTCGATCTGGGGCTCCACGCAAGATCTCACCCACCCCGTGGGGTCAAAATGATCACAAGAACGGTGAGCAAAAATCCCAGAGCCACACGGGGGACCAAGTGAATGACCTGCAGAGAGCTGGGACCAAAGTAACAAAGCCTACCATCAGCAAGGGCATTGAAGATGAAACGTGGCTATGTCTTTCAGCATGACACACCGCCCGGGCAACGAAGGAGTGGCTTCGTAAGAAGAATTTCAAGGTCCTGGAGTGGCCTAGCCAGTCTCCAGATCTCAAGCCCATAGAAAATCTTTGGAGGGAGTTGAAAGTCTGTGTTGCCCAGCAACAGCCCAAAACATCACTGCTCTAGAGGAGATCTGCATGGAGGAATGGGCCAAAATACCAGCAACAGTGTGTGAAAACCTTGAAGACTTACAGAAAACGTTTGACCTCTGTCATTGCCAAGGGTATATAACAAAGTAGTGAGATAAACTTTTGTTATTGACCAAATACTTTTTTCCACCATAATTTGAAAATAAATTCATAAAAATCCTACAATGTGATTTTCTGGATTTTTCTTTCTAATTTTGTCTGTCATAGTTGAAGTGTACCTATGATGAAAATGACAGGCCTCTCTCATCTTTTTTAAGTGGGAGAACTTGCACAATTGGTGTTTGACTAAATACTTTTTTGCCCCACTGTATATACTGTATTTTATACCATCTATTGCACCTTGCCTAACTAGAAGCACAAGCATTTCGCTACACTCACATCAACATCTGCTAACCATATGTATGTGACAAATACGATTTGATTTGAAAAGTAGGCTGCATTTCCGGCTACTACCACAGACATAGCCACATTTGCTCATCAATTTAGAATCCCTACCGTTTTTGTTTTCAAATGACTCACACGGATAGGCTAAGCTTTGAAGAAAATCAATACCTTCTGATGTGCTGTGCAAGAGATCACTAAGAGACATGCTTGAGACCTTGGCCACAGGAGAAATGATCTTGGCTTGAGGGTCATATCTTTACAGACATCCAGCCTTCACTACATGTGGTAAAGCTGTCTCAATAGGCTTGATATGGTTTATGGATTGTGATATCCAACTGGATGTGACAGCTTCTGGGTGACAGGCAGGGCTGGCTCTAGCCTTTTGAGGTCCCTAAGCGAGATTTGGTTCGTTGCCCATCCTCTTGATGGGGGAGAAAATTCTACACGTTTTGCCATGGACCACAGAGAAAACGTTGCAGTTTTAAAGCAAGTTTCCTGCAGTTCGACACATTTTGCCATGGAGCACAGAGAAAATGTTACAGTTTTAAAGCACGTTTCCTGCAGTTCTACACATTTTGTCATGGGGCATTGAGAAAATTTAACAGTTTTAAAGCAAGTTTTCTGCAGTTTTACAGATTTTGCCATGGGGCAGAGAGAAAATGTTGCAATTTTAAAGCTAATTTCCTGGAATTATACCCATTTTGCCGTGTGGTGGAGAGAAAGTTTAGCCGTTTTAAAGCTTATTTCCTGCAATTCTACACATTGTGCCATGACTTATGCCATGTTGATGATATCTGAGTGAGAGTGACTTACAAAATCAATGGGGCCCCCTGGAGGTCATGGCCCCTGGGCATGTTCCCTGCATGCCCGGATGGTTTTCGGCCATGATTTCTACAAGTTTAGATAACTGGCTAGACAAACTTACTATTCAAGGAATTGTTAGCTGACATGGCTAAAATTTGCTGATACACAACCAAATGTTGAACTTACTCCTTGTATATTCTACTATTTTAACTCTCAAGAGTAAGTTAAGACCCCAAAGGAGTTCCTAAAATTGGTTCAGGGGACCCCTAGTGACCACTTATGATTGCTTATCCCTGCAGCCAGCCCTGGTGACAGGGTCATAACTGGAAAAGTGCATTGGGCAGCATAGATCAATCAATCATAGATTAGATCCCTAACTGTATCCTCTATCCCACTAACAAATGTTCTGTACATACAGTGCCTTAGTGAAAGTATTCAGACCCTTGACTTTTTCCACATTTTGTTACATTACAGCCTTATTCTAAAATTGATTAAATTACATTTTCTCCGCAACAATCTACACATAATACAATATAATGACAAAACGAACACAGGGTTTTCGATATTTGAATGGAAATACCATGTTTACATAAGTATTCAGACCGTTTGCGTTGAGACTTTGAGCTCAGATGCATATTGTTTCCATTGATAATCCTTGAGATGTTTCTACAACTTGATTGGAGTCCACCTGCGGTAAATTCAATTGATTGGACATGACTTGGAAAGGCACACACCTGTCTACATAAGGTCCCACAGTTGAAAGTGCATGTCAAAGCAAAAGCCAAACCATGAGGTCAAGACAGGATTGTGTTGAGGGACAGATCTGGGGAAGGGTACCAAAATAATTCTGCAGCATTGAAGGTCCCCAAGAACACAGTGGCCTCCATTATTTTTAAACGGATGGCGTTTGGAACCACCAAGACTCTTCCTAGAGTTGGCTGCCCGGCCAAACTGAGCAATCAGGAGAAGGGCCTTGGTCAGGGAGATGACCAAGAACCCGATGGTCACTCTGACAGAGCTCCAGAAATCCTCTGTGGAGATGGGAGAACCTTCCAGAAGGATAACCATCTCTGCAACACTCCACCAATCAGCCCTTTTATGGTAGAGTGGCCAGACGGAAGCCACTCCACAGTAATAGGCACATGAGAGCTCACTTGGAGTTTGTCAAAAGCACCCAACGACAAGATTCTCTGGTCTGATGAAACCAAGACATAACACTTTCGCCTGAATGCCAAGCGTCACGTCTGGAGGAAACCTGGCACAATCCCTACGGTGAAGCATGGTGGTGGCAGCATCATGCAGTGGGGATGTTTTTCAGTGGCAGGGACTGGGAGACTAGTCAGGATCAAGGAAAGATGAACGGAGCAAAGTACAGAGAGATTCTTGATGAAAACCTGCTCCAGAGCATTCAGGACCTCAGATTGGGCCAAACATATACCTTCCAACAGGACAACGACCCTAAGCACACAGCCAAGACAATGCAGGAGTGGCTTCGGGACAAGTCTCTGAATGTCCTTGAGTTCCCAGCCAGAGCCCAGACTTGAACCCGATTGGCTATCTCTGGAGAAACCTGAAAATAGTTGTGCAGCGACGCTCCCCATTCAACCTGACAGAGCTTAAGAAGGTCTGCAGAGAAGAATGGGAGAAACTCTCAAATACAGGTGTGCCAAGCTTGTAGCTTTATACCCAAGAAGACTCAAGGCTGTAATCGCTGCCAAAGGTTTTTCAACAATGCACTGAGTAAAGGGTCTTATTTCTTATGTAAATGTAATATTTCAGTTTCTGCTTTGTCATTACGGGTATTGTGTGCAGATTGATGAGGCAATTGTTTTTAGAATAAGGCGTTATCCTAACAAAATGTGGAAAAAGTCAAGGGGTCTGAATACTTTCTGAAGGCACTCTATTACTGTAATAAGATCATATAGTTTCTGTCACAAACTTCAAACTCCACACAGTTGATCCTGTAATCGCTGCAAGGTGCTTCAACAAAGTACTGAGTAAAGTTTTTTTTTTTTGCAAGAAAATGTAAAACCATCCCTAGACAAATCTGTCTTTCTGCCCCTGAACAAGGCAGTTAACCCAGTTAACTCATTTATCCAATGACATTTGCACAAAGGCCTGGGTTTGACACAGAGATCAGCAGGTCAGCATAATTGAGAAACAGGCTGTTGGTTGTGGTAATTTAAAGCATTGGAAATCAGTTCTAAATGTGTTGAGTAGCCCTGGTTTACTTTCATTGTTTGGCTCAGAGAGTATGACTGGATGTGAGTGGCTCTGTTGTTATCAAGTGATTTCACATGGAGCCACTGCATTGGTCAATGTTTTTGCAGTGCTCCCAAAGCGTCTGGGCAGACTAAGCCCTGGGACAGATCAGGTTACAGATGAGCAGGCGCAGACGTTAGTCACTGCTTTCCTGTAACACACACACAGACACACACACGGATGCATACATATATGCACAGATGCATATAGACATAGACACAACTTTACACGTCCATACAAACTCACACACGTTTATACCGGCACACACATCCCTATGAATCCTTAACCACCCCCTACCACAAATGTTCTAATACAGTACACAACCTCACACACACACACACACACACACACACACACACCCTCATGGCTGCCTGCTGCCCGTATGGAGACCTTAGAGGGGTTGTGACTCAGAGGGTGGTGGTGGTGGGGGTGGGGGTTGATAGAGTTGCTGCTGGTGCCTCTGGTGTCTGTGATGCAGTGATGCCAGCAGCTGGCTGCAGACCTGGGGCGTCTGCTTCAGAGGAGTCTGAAGAGGGGACGAGGTCCACCTGTCTCTGGGCCTCCATACCCACATATAACACCACAGCAACAACAAACAAATTGACTGATTATTGGAAGTGGAACCAGTGTTCTCCCTCCTCTGGAATTTGAGAGCATGGTGCCTTCCTCTCTTAGAAATTATTTGGTCTGTTAAATTGCAAGTTGGGTTGGCAAAATTATGTTTTTCATCATAATCAGCTTGAGGTTGGACAGATCCCCTTGCAGTATTACCAAGAACAGTTGTGCTAGATGGGTGTGTAGAGAGACACACACAGGGAACAGGCATGTGAGATTAGCAACAGGTCAGAGGTCATAGGCTGGAATGTTCTCCTCCCTCACTATCCAGGTGTGCCATGTGAGTGACTGGCTAAATGACCCAGATCATGTGACCCAACAGGATCCAGACATGTGGGGGATGGGCAAAAACAAGACAACAGAGTAAATGTTCTACTCTATACTCTGTTTATTTCAGGTCAATTCAACATGTTGGGTTATATGTGATGGCAATATTACTTGAAAATATTTATTTTAAAATAGTCCTTATGCAATTCTTGGAATTTTAAGAATATGCTCTGTAAGGCTGAGATAATACAATGTTATGGCCTCTCTGCCAGTTAGCTGCTTAAAAACATATTTAGGAGGCATTTGTGAGTATTAAGAAGCTTAAGTATTGCCATGAAAAAGGTCAATAACCTAAATTCTGATTTCACTTTGCCACTGCTGTATGTAGTCAGTCTCAGTGTTGATGCTGGCATCTGAGAAGGACACCTCAGCGTAACCTCAGAGGAGGTCATATGAAGTGACAGCCAAATCAGTCTGATTTGCCCTGTCATTCTCCCCACTCAGCACCAGGTTAGTCACATATCGTCTTATTTTTGAGGAGAGGTGAGTTTCCTCTATGTGTCTGCTGAGCTGAAGCAGGATTATTTTGGAACCTGTTTCTCCATTTATTCCTGGATCGCTTTTCTCGCCTGTCCCAAACTGTCTGACGCTGCCCCATCAGAGCAATGGTACACTGCGAGTGTCATTCTCTTTCTTTTTCATTGAAAGTTATTCTTTGACTGTTAAAAATAGTGCCAGGAGATCCAGAATTTGCAAGTGCAGTTAATAGTATTATGCCTCTGTTTTCCTGCTCCCCTTCCCAAATCCATCATACAGTGCCTTCAGAAAGTATTCACACCCCTTGACTTTTTCCACATTTTTCCACATTTTTATGAATTGTGATCCAAGTGGATGTGACAGGTTCTGGGTGATAGGATCGTGACTGGAACAGTGCAGTGGGCAACGCAGATCAATCAATCGTAGAATAGATTCTAACTGTACACTTTATCACACTGGCAAATGTTCTGTGCATACTGTATATCTAGGGCACCAGTATATCTATGCTGTTGCTAGGGTTGAAAGGACATAGATTTTTGTCGCTACTCCTATCAGGGAAATGGTACACTGGAGTGTCATTCAAATCAAATCACATTTTATTGGTCACGTACACGTGTGAAGCAGATGTTATTGCGAGAGTAGTTAAATGCTTGTGTTTCTAGTTCCAACAGTGCAGTAATATCTAACAAGTAATATCTAACAATTACACAACAAGAAACACAATACACACAAATCTTAAGTAAAGGAATGAAATAAGAATATATAAATACATGGACGAGCAATGTCAGAGTGGCATAGACTAAGATACAGTAGAATACAGTAAATACATATGAGATGAGTAATGCAAAAATATGTAGACATTATTAAAGTGACTAGTGTTGCATTATTAAAGGGGCCAGTGATTTCAAGAGTTTTGTTTTTGAGGAACATTACCCTGAAATGGAAGATTCTGTGTCCTTTTCAGGGCAATTTACTAGGTTTCTTCAGGACAATCATCCTTTAAGGGTACTTTATTGTATGCTTCTACCAAGCTTTTACTCCATCTCTTCCATGCTGTCGTAGAGGCAGAAAAAAAGTCATCTTGGACTGCTCTATCTATGTGTAACGTGTACGCTGGGAGTCGGGAAGCAAGTTCAGGGAGTGTATTTAATAAATAAATTAACATGTCTGTACGGGCAGCGTACACTGAAACAGAAAAAGAACACCTGGGAAATAACCAAAGGGAGTGACACATATAGTGAAGGTAATCAGGCAGCTGATGGAGTCCAGGTGAGTTTGATGAGGGGCGCTGGTGCGCGTAACGATGGTGACAGGTGTGCGTAATAATGAGCAGCCTGGTGATCTCGAGAGCCAGAGAGGGAGTATACATGACACTGTGGTCCTAATATTGGTCTTTGTCCATCTGTTTCTGCTAAGTTGTTCCCTCAAAAACAGAACTCGTGAATTGCTATGTTGTAGACTTTTATGACTGCACTACTGGCCTAATGCATGGGAATTTATTCATAGAAATGTTATCCTAATTCTATGGTTGTACTATTACTATTTCTTCTGGGTCTAGGTCTGGGTAATCTATCTGAATACTCTGTTGCTTATTTGGCAGCTTAAAAAAACCTTTGAATAACAACCCAATCAAATAGATGATTCTGATACGGACTGATGGAGTAGACTGACAGAGTCCAATGTATTTGAAATGACAAGATTTGTTATGTAAGCAGGACTCAATCCCTCTTCTCCAACTAAGGCTTAAGACAACAAACAGGCTCTCTCATCCACTGGGTTTGTAGCAGACCGTATAACACAGCAAACTAATGCAGTGATACTCTCAGACACACAGCCAGTCAAACACAGGATAACTGGATGTAAATGCATTGACCCTGTTGACATCGCCACCTTACCTCTCTCTCTGTGTGTGTGTGTGTGTGTGTGTGTGTGTGTGTGTGTGTGTGTGTGTGTGTGTGCGTGCGTGCGTGCGTGCGTGCGTGCGTGCGTAAATGACTGTCTAGACAGGATAAGCAGCTGTTTGAAAAGATCACCACCCATACCACACTGTTTTAGTCACAGAGAACAAAGCAGTCAGGGAAGATGAGGTGCTGTGTATTTTACTGGGAGAAGGAAACGTGTGGCAACACTGGTTGGGAATACTTCTTATCTCCAGATATGTTTTTACATAATAAGGCGTGAACACACCTGATGACTCATGGAGCATTAGGTACCATGCTGCGTTCTGCGTGTTTGGCATAGTTGAATTATGAATCTCTGTTGAAGAGTGTGGAAGATAACCAGAAACATGTGCTTTCAAACAACTGTTTATGTGGAGTAAACAACATGATCACTGAACACCTGGGTGGCAGCAGGCGAAATTCCATTTCAGTTGTAGTCAATTGCAAATATTCTTGCAAAAGCAGGAAGAAATCTTGTATGTTCAAAGCATAAGACTAAAGAAAAACATCATTTGCAGGAGGTCCTGTGAGCAAAATTGGCTTTAAAGAACAGCACAATTAAAAAACATTCCTCATAAGTAAACCTGAAAAGTCCTTGCAGCTATGCCTCAGGAGTTAGCTAGTTAAATCCACAACTATTACATATAAAATACTTCTGTTCCTCTCCTCTGGCACCGGGCATTCCGAGCACGCCTTCCTCCGGCCATCCAAACATGCTCACCATGACAGGCATCTCGGGTATGTTTATGCAAAGGTAGGAAATAACGTCAGTCATGGCGGAGGCCCTGTCACGAGTGGCTGAGGTTTTGGCCTGCCTACCCTCACTGCCACAGAACGCCTTCACTTAAACACTCTCATAAAAAGTTTTCCTGGCTAAAGATAGACACAGGCAGTCAAAAGGACACCCACAAATCAGATGGCCTTAGGGCCTTGCTACTGCTGGGAAGGACCCGTTGATGGGGGAGAGAGTGTTCCTCTGACCCCCCTACCTCTGCTAAGCTGAACCAGTCTCTTTAACCTGTCTGCAGTGCATTAGTGAGCTAAAACCCTGGCACTTACGTGTACCTCCATTCTACTGCTGAACGGAGGTCATAACTCTGCTTTAATGTTCCTCTGTTTCCAGTGAACTGATGTCATCTTGGACTGCTCGTTCCACAGGGACTGTACGGGTTGCCTATATTTATGTGTGTCAAGTTATATAGGCTAGTTCCCCGACGAAGACAATGTATGTCAAAATTTTGTTTTTGCACTTTGAAATGTTGTTTGCATTGCTGAAAGCTGAATTGAACATCACCTGTGGGACCGGCAACAGTGAACAGAATACACATTGCCATATTCCTTTGGCTGTCCTTCTTTGTCTCGCTCCTGTGCCAAGTGTGGATGCACTGTGTGTAAAGTAAACACTGTATTTTAGTAATGCTCCTCCTTCCCCTTCCTGTCCCAGGTTGTGAAGTTGATCTCAGCTACCCCGTGCCCACAGGGCTCCACATTCCTGGGTCAGCTGGACACTCAGCAGTGCCCAGCTGTGTCAACAACCAGGAGTTAACTACCCAGGGTTAACTATTTCCCCTCAGCATTTACTACCACCTCGAACTGGTAGCAGTTATAAACATGACTGAAAATACCAAAGGGAACATTTCACAGTTCATTTAAAACTCTTCAACGTTTGAAGAGAGAGGGAATAAGACTGTGAGAAAAGTGTTAAAAATACCATGTGTCACGTTCTGACCTTTATTTCCTTTCTTTTGTATTTATTTAGTATGGTCAGGGCGTGAGTTGGGTGGGCAGTCTATGTTTGTTTTTCTAGGTTTTGGGTATTTCTATGTTTCGGCCTAGTATGGTTCTCAATCAGAGGCAGGTGTCATTAGTTGTCTCTGATTTAGAATCATACTTAGGTAACCTGGTTGCACTGTTTGTTTGTGGGTGATTGTTCCTGTCTCTGTGTTTGCACAGATAGGACTGTTTTTTGGTTTTCCACATTTATTGTTTTGTTAGTTACTTCATGTCTAGTTCCTTTATTAAAGAACATGAATAACCACCACGCTGCATTTTTGGTCCGCTTCTCCTTCACCACAGGAAAACCCTTACACCATGAGACATGAGATATAGACATAGGGAAGGGAGGGATAGAAGAGAGAAGGGCTCCTTGGGCAGTTGCATGTGCAAATGATTGATTAATACACTCACACTGAATTTGTCCGGAATGGCACTTGTGATGCCTTGAAAGGTCAGATAGGGGTGTCTGACAGTAGTCATGTGTAATACAGCATGTGGAATACTAGTACAAAGGAATGGTATATGGACTCAGATGTTTCACCAGGACGTGAAAGCCTCTAAGCATTGGCTTAATGGATCTGGTAAGCTTCATGATCATAAACAGTTATATAGGCTCCTACATCTATTTAAACTAATTTCTATCCTTCTTGTCGTAGTTTCTACTTGCATGACCTCACTAGTCCACGGCTATGTCACAAGTGTTTTATTATTATTCCAGGGCCTACATACATACAGTATGAGACAGACAGTTGTCAACTGTAGCCACTACTAAAATCCATATGACCATGATTAATCCATACAGAAGAGCTACTATGATGAGTTGAGTTAAAGGCGTGTCATGTGACTCTCTGACAAACATGCTCTGACAGGCATCGCTACAGACCAGACAGACATTCTAACATATGCTCAGACACTGCCAGAAACATGTTCAATTTCCACAAATATAAACCTACTAAAAGCCAGAGATTAAAACATTTATTTCTGGGTAAAGAATGATGTATAAGTCCCTTTCCTTGGCACCATACAATTGTGGAGGACAGAAGGATATTTAGTTTCGCTAATGCTGAGAACCTGCAATGTAAGAGTGGCTCTACTGTAAAGCCTACGAACTCTAACACTTGTAGTCTACTGTAATGTGTGGTGTTCAAGTTGTGCTTGAAGTGGTCATAATACCTACATAACACCAACCACCAAACTAAATAGCTATCGAGCTAGTAGTACTACAGGGGGACACTTACCTCAGGTCTACTTAGTAGTAACTCCACTACTGTAGTGTTATATAAACTATTATGACAAGCGTCATGAAACCAAATAATCTCCCTGTGAAAGTATAGTGGACTTGACAGAGCATCATAAGATCAGTGACCTTTAACTCTAGGCTCTGTCAGACCCTGGTGCCTGTGCTGATTATTCAGGAGACAATCATGGTTTTGTGATTTTAACCCCTAGTTGGCTCCACAATCTTTAGATTGCAGCTCCCTGAGGGTCACCCACTCTGATGCACTGCCACTGATGACGGCGTGGAGAAGACAGCACATTCATTGGCTGAATTCCGTGTGGAGCCTCAAGGAAGCACATTGATACGTTCTACTGTATCTTAGTCTCAGCCAAAGGGATATTCAAACTGAAGACTTTGACATGCCCTCTAACATCTTGAAAGTGTTATTTTTGGAATTGTCTCTTTTCTAAAATAATTGAGTGTCAAAAACAATGTAACACATTCTGACTCCTGTGAAGCCTTTATTTAGTGTTTCGTGGTTTTAGAGTTGTTCATGTTATTAAGCATTTGTATTCATTGTTGCATGGTAGCATGAAATAGCCACTACTGCATAACATCACAGCATCTTCAACAGCATCTACTGAGCTCCGGACAGACATCAAAATAAAACATTCGTTTAGTGAATGCAATCAGTAATCATGTCTACCAAAACCAATTGGCTGAGCAATAATCATGTGGGTGAAACTAGAGAGAGAAAGAAAGGGAGTGAGAAATTCTGTTGCAATCCAAATGATTTTGCTTCTTTCCTGTCCCTACTTCATGGACACAGATCTTATATTGAGTCGTCAAATCAAGTTCCACCATTGGCTGCTGTGCTGATGAGCCTAATCGATTGTACCAGATCAGTGCAGACAAAATTGAAGGAGGATGAGGACAGAGGCCACTCAAGACTTAGACCAGGGATGGGCAACTGGTGGCCCATGGACCCCTTTTTGTAGGCCTGTGGACTCCAATTTCCCCATAAATTGTAATATATACAGTCATAGTCAAAAGTATGGATGCACCTACTCATTCAAGGGGTTTTCTTTGTTTTTACTATTTACTACATTGGAGAACATATGAAATAGATCAAAACTATGAACCAAAAAAAGAGTTAAACAAATCAAAATATATTGTATATGTCACGCCCTGGCCTTAGTTATGTGGGGATTTATGTGTTTTGTCTGGTCTAGGTTTTTTTGTATGTTTATGGGGCTGTTTCCTTTCTGGGTAGTTTGTATGTCTATGGTTGCCTAGATTGGTTCTCAATTAGAGGCAGCTGTCTATCGTTGTCTCTGATTGGGAACCATATTTAGGCAGCCATATTCTGTGGGTGGTTGTCTTCTGTCTTTGTGTCATTGCACCAGATAGGACTGTTTCGGTTTTCACATTTGTTGTTGTAACGGCGTTCCTCTGTTGAAAGAGAGTCGGACCGAA
>NW_027039734.1:49487-94201 GCF_034236695.1 Oncorhynchus nerka | reverse complement strand
AATTGGTTGCTGACTAAATAATTTTTTGCCCCACTGTATATATATATATATATATGGGCCTGGAAAAATGGAACCACTGTCTCATCCATAGACAGAGGTATGGATGAGAGGCACTGACCGTCTAAAGATACTGTCTCATCCATAGACAGAGGTATGGATGAGAGGCACTGACCGTCTAAAGATACTGTCTCATCCATAGACAGAGGTATGGATGAGAGGCACTGACCGTCTAAAGATACTGTCTCATCCATAGACAGAGGTATGGATGAGAGGCACTGACCGTCTAAAGATACTGCCTCATCCATAGACAGAGGTATGGATGAGAGGCACTGACCGTCTAAAGATACTGCCTCATCCATAGACAGAGGTATGGATGAGAGGCACTGACCGTCTAAAGATACTGCCTCATCCATAGACAGAGGTATGGATGAGAGGCACTGGACCGCCTAAAGATACTGCCTCATCCATAGACAGAGGTATGGATGAGAGGCACTGGACCTGTCTAAAGATACTGCCTCATCCATAGACAGAGTGTATGGATGAGAGGCACTGACCGCCTAAAGATACTGCCTCATCCATAGACAGAGGTATGGATGAGAGGCACTGACCGTCTAAAAGATACTGCCTCATCCATAGACAGAGGTATGGATGAGGCACTGACCGTCTAAAGATACTGCCTCATCCATAGACAGAGGTATGGATGAGAGGCACTGACCGTCTAAAGATACTGCCTCATCCATAGACAGAGGTATATAGATATATAAATATAGAGTGAACCTCCTTATAATCTCATATGTTTAACGTATGCTTTTCTCAGTTGACTAAAACTGTAGTTAAAAAAGAACCGCCTCCAAATTTCTAAATTAAAAAGTTTCAAATTAATTCTGTCAGATTTTAATGAGGTTTTACAAGTCATTTTTAGGGCCTATAGAACTATATTATTAGTAAGTTACATCAATATCACAACAGGGCAGGAAAAATTGTGTGTGTGTGTGTGTCTGTCTGTCACCTGTCTGTCTGTCTGTTACCTGTCTGTCTGTCTGTCTGTCTGTCTGTCTGTCTGTTACGGATACAGTTATCCTGTGTGTGTGTGTGTATCCTGTGTGTGTGTTTCTTTTCTCTCCTTCTTCCCTCACAGGTGAAAACCATCACTCCCCAATCAGTCAACAATCAAACATCAATCAGAAGACAGGATAGGATAAAGTAATCCCTCTCACACCCCCCGCCCCCCCGCCCCCTTTAAAGATTTAGATGCACTACTGTTCCACTGGATGTCATAAGGTGAATGCACCAATTTGTAAGTCGCTCTGGATAAGAACGTCTGCTAAATGACTTAAATGTAAATGTTAAATGTAAGACACACCTCCTCCTACTTCCTATCCTATCACAGTTCCTTCCCCATGGTTTAAAAACCCCATCATTTGTTTGTTCTAGAGCTCAATCTCTCTGTAAATGCCATGTCTGTAGGTCTCTGTGTTTCACTCTCGCTTTGTGTCTTAACCTCTCTTTTGTTTAAAGCACCTCATAGCACTTTGTCATCACCTGTGAGTATTGTTTTTGGTTATGGTGTTTGTTTGTTGCTGGTGGGAAAAGGGGGAAACCAAGACAAGTCGCCCATGGGCATACACTACCCGTAGGTGAACTTTGTTAAATACACTAGTTAGAACTGGGCGGACCACCCACTGTATTTTTGGTTAGTTAGTTAGCTGTTGTTAAAGTAGGCTAGTCTAGCTTAGGGGTGTTTTTGAATACTTATTGTTTCTTTCCTTGGGTCCAGCTCAGCCCCTTTTCCTGCTCCCCCCATTACCGTGTGTTTATAAATAAACCTAGAGTTTGACGGTAGATTTCTGTTGTTGTGGTTATTTCGTGCACACTTTTACTTTGTCACAATAATAATTTGCATGAGTTATGTTACGGGTCTCATTACCATCCCCCCTAGACTGTCGGGCCAAAAGGGATTCGTAACACCTGTCTGTCTGTCACCTGTCTGTCTGTCACCTGTCTGTCTGTCTGTCACCTGTCTGTCTGTCTGTCACCTGTCTGTCTGTTACCTGTCTGTCTGTTACCTGTCTGTCTGTTACCTGTCTGTCTGTTACCTGTCTGTCTGTTACCTGTCTGTCTGTCACCTGTCTGTCTGTCACCTGTCTGTGTGTGTCTGTGTGTTTTACCCATCGTGTGTGTGTGTGTGTGTGTGTTTTACCCATCTGTGACAGTTAGCATCTTAATGCCAATCAGACGCTTCTTCTTCACTCCTGTCGTTACTGATGAAAGAAAAACATTATGAAATCACTATTCTATTTATTTTCACATTCCTGCACAGGTGTGTGTGTGTGTGTGTGTGTGTGTCACCTGCATCTGACTGGGGCTCTGGAATACGGTAATGACCACTCAGCATTCTGTGGTTACCTAGACAACAACACACACACACATTAGGCGCACACACAGACAGACACACAGACAGACAGACAGACAAAACCACACACACACACAGACAGACCTGCACTGTGTTTGTTGTGCTGTGACTCAGTGAGAAAGCGTCTGATCCGGTCTGAAGGAATGGCGAAGGAGATTCCTGCTGTCACCTTGAGGGTATTGATACCTATCACCTCCCGTCCTGTACACACACACACACACACACACACACACACACACACACACACGTAAACTACAGAAGGGTTGAGAAAGAGCGTGAAGATACCACAGACTAGTCATTATACAGACAGCATTGGTTAGTACAACCACCTCTAACGTCCTTCATGCTGGACACAGAGACATAAACATGGTGTCCACAGAGACATAAACATGGTGTCCACAGAGACATAAACATGAGACATAAACATGCTGGACACAGAGACATAAACATGGTGTCCACAGAGACATAAACATGGTGTCCACAGAGACATAAACATGGTGTCCACAGAGACATAAACATGGTGTCCACAGAGACATAAACATGCTGGACACAGAGACATAAACATGGTGTCCACAGAGACATAAACATGGTGTCCACAGAGACATAAACATGGTGTCCACAGAGACATAAACATGGTGTCCACAGAGACATAAACATGGTGTCCACAGAGACATAAACATGGTGTCCACAGAGACATAAACATGGTGTCCACAGAGACATAAACATGGTGTCCACAGAGACATAAACATGGTGTCCACAGAGACATAAACATGGTGGACACAGAGACATAAACATGGTGTCCACAGAGACATAAACATGGTGTCCACAGAGACATAAACATGGTGTCCACAGAGACATAAACATGGTGTCCACAGAGACATAAACATAGATGAAGGACCTTATTGCCACATCCTGAAGTATTCCTTCAACCCTTCATTAGATTCAACCCTTCATTAGATTCAACCCTTCATTGACCTATAGATTCAGCCCCTCATTGATCTATAGATTCAGCCCCTCATTGACCTATAGATTCAGCCACTCATTGATCTATAGATTCAGCCCTTCATTGACCTATAGATTCAGCCACTCATTGATCTATAGATTCAGCCACTCATTGATCTATAGATTCAGCCACTCATGGATCTATAGATTCAGCCCTTCATTGACCTATAGATTCAGCCACTCATTGACCTATAGATTCAGCCACTCATTGATCTATAGATTCAGCCACTCATTGATCTATAGATTCAGCCCTTCATTGACCTATAGATTCAGCCCCTCATTGATCTATAGATTCAGCCCTTCATTGACCTATAGATTCAGCCCTTCATTGACCTATAGATTCAGCCACTCATTGACCTATAGATTCAGCCACTCATTGACCAATAGATTCAGCCACTCATTGATCTATAGATTCAGCCCTTCATTGACCTATAGATTCAGCCCTTCATTGACCTATAGATTCAGCCCTTCATTAGATTCAGCCCTTCATTGATCTATAGATTCAGCCCTTCATTGATCTATAGATTCAGCCCTTCATTGATCTATAGATTCAGCCCTTCATTGATCTATAGATTCAGCCCTTCATTGATCTATAGATTCAGCCCTTCATTAGATTCAGCCCCTCATTGATCTATAGATTCAGCCCTTCATTGACCTATAGATTCAGCCCTTCATTGACCTATAGATTCAGCCACTCATTGACCAATAGATTCAGCCACTCATTGATCTATAAATTCAGCCCTTCATTGACCTATAGATTCAGCCCTTCATTAGATTCAGCCCTTCATTGATCTATAGATTCAGCCCTTCATTGATCTATAGATTCAGCCCTTCATTGATCTATAGGTTCAGCCCTTCATTGATCTATAGGTTCAGCCCTTCATTGATCTATAGGTTCAGCCCTTCATTGGCCTATAGATTCAGCCACTCATTGATCTATAGATTCAGCCCTTCATTGACCTATAGATTCAGCCCCTCATTGGCCTAGATTCAGCCCCTCATTGGCCTAGATTCAGCACCTCATTGGCCTAGATTCAGCACCTCATTGACCTATAGATTCAGCCCTTCATTGATCTATAGATTCAGCCCTTCATTGATCTATAGATTCAGCCCCTCATTGACCTATAGATTCAGCCACTCATTGACCTATAGATTCAGCCCCTCATTGACCTATAGATTCAGCCCCTCATTGACCTATAGATTCAGCCTCTCATTGACCTATAGATTCAGCCCCTCATTGACCTATAGATTCAGCCCCTCATTGACCTATAGATTCAGCCCCTCATTGACCTATAGATTCAGGTGGTAATAATACTCACCAAGTTAACCAGAGGTCCTCCTGAATTGCCATACTGCTCATCAAGAAGAGATGAAACACAGAGAGAGAGAGAGAGAGAGAGAGAGAGAGAGAGAGAGAGAGAGAGAGAGAGGGAGAGAGGGAGGAGGGAGAGAGAGAGAGAGAGAGAGAGAGAGAGAGAGAGAGAGAGGGAGGGGAGAGAGGGAGGGGAGGGGAGAGAGGGAGAGGAGGGAGGGGAGAGAGGGAGGAGAGAGAGAGAGAGAGAGAGAGAGAGAGAGAGAGAGGGAGAGGAGGAAGAGGAGGGAGGGAGGGGAGAGAGGGAGGGAGGGGAGAGAGGGAGAGGAGGGAGGGGAGAGAGGGAGGAATAGGAGGGAGGGAGGGGGAGGAAGAGGAGGGGAGGGAGGGAGGGAGGGAGGGAGGAGGAGGGAGGGAGGGAGGGAGGGAGGAGGGGAGGGAGGAGGGAGGGAGGAGGGAGGGAGGGAGGGAGGGAGGGAGGGAGGGAGGGAGGGAGGGGGAGAGGGAGGGAGAGGGAGGAAGAGGAGGGAGGGAGGGAGGAGGGAGGGAGGGAGGGAGGGGAGGGAGGGAGGGGAGGGAGGGAGGGAGGGAGGAAGAGGAGGGAGGGAGGGAGGGAACATGGTTATGATTGGAATCTAGCTTTATAAAGAAATGATTTATTAGCACACTGGATATGTTCATAAATGTGTGTGTTCTTACATTGATGATAGCGTCAGTCTGAATGTAGTCTATGTCTGAGTCTCTGATGCCCAGCTCCTTCCCATCTCTCTGGGCCGTGCTCACTACACACACACACACACACACACATACACACATATACACAGCTCTCTATCAACAATACCACGTGTTCATTTGACATTTCATATAACTTCTTGAATTGACTGAAGCCGTAGCAACTCACCAATCCCCGTGGTAACGGTGTTCTGGAGGGCGAAGGGGCTGCCGATGGCAACCACAAACTCCCCTGGTCTCAGATCAGATGACCGACCCAGAGACAGAACAGGAAGCTTCTTCTACACTCAGAGAGAGAGCGAGAGCGAGAGAGAGAGAGAGAGAGAGAGAGAGAGAGAGAGAGAGAGAGAGAGAGAGAGAGAGAGAGAGAGAGAGAGAGAGAGAGAGCGAGCGAGAGAGAGCGAGCGCGAGAGAGAGAGCGAGCGCGAGAGAGAGAGAGAGCGCGAGAGAGAGAGCGAGCGCGAGAGAGAGAGAGAATGAAAGGCATTGCTCATGAAAGGGAAAGTATTTCAGAGAGGTGCGAGAACACACATCATACCTCCACCTCTCTCTCTCTCTCTCTCCCTCCCTCTCTCTCCCTCTTTCACTCTCTTCAACCCAGAGAGAGGTTATGTACACAACAAGTATTGCTTGTTTTGGAGAAGATTCTGTCAGAGCTTGTGCAAAGAGACTGAGGGTCGTTCCTAGAGACATCAGGTCTCTATCTCTGGGTTGATGGGTACTGTAGTTCCTAGAAACATCAGGTCTCTATCTCTGGGTTGATGGGTACTGTAGTTCTTATACCTCAGGTCTCTAATCTCTGGCAGATGGACATCATTCCCATGAAACCATCAAGCCTTGTTGACATCTGGCATTGATGAAGTGACTCAAGTTTTTAGAGCTCATCAGGTTAGTATCTTTTCTTGTGGGTACTGTAGTTCCTTAACAGCCAAAAGCACATGGCAGAGATGGAATCAGATATTTCAAGCCACATTAAAATCAGATCCCTGGCGATGTGACTCGTGTCTGAGAGGTCAAATCTATCTCTGGGTTGATGTGACTCGTGTCTGAGACCAGTCAAATCAGTCCCATCAAGATGTGACTTGTGGGTACTGTAGTCAAATCTGATCCTGGCCATGTGACTTGTGTCTGAACATTGGTTGTGAATCTGATCCCATGACGTGTGACTCGTGTCTGAACAGTCAAATCTGATCCCTGGCGATGTGACTCGTGTCTGAACAGTCAAATCTGATCCCTGGCGATGTGACTCGTGTCTGAACAGTCAAATCTGATCCCTGGCGATGTGACTCGTGTCTGAACGGTCAAATCTGATCCCTGGCGATGTGACTTGTGTCTGAACGGATCTGAATCTGATCTATTTACCCTCAAGTGTTTTTTTTAGACTGTTATTTGGCACATCTTGTTGCTTTGCAGTTTGACAAGAACATGTGGTAGCTAACTAGTTGACTGCTGTAGCTAACTAGTTGACTGCTGTAGCTAACTAGTTGACTGCTGTAGCTAACTAGTTGACTGCTCTAGCTAACTAGCTTGTTAATGTGCTAGAAAGTTAAACAGTTAGCTAGTTGACTGCTGTGGCTAACTAGTTGACTGCTGTAGCTAACTAGTTGACTGCTGTGGCTAACTAGTTGACTGCTGTAGCTAACTAGTTGACTGCTGTGGCTAACTAGCTTGCTAACTGTTTACAAAACAACTTAGTGAATGTGCTAGAAAGTTAAACAGTTAGCTAGTTGACTGCTACTATGTCGTTACTATGACAACCAGCGTAGCCATGTCAGCAAATGACCGCTGTCTGAGCACACACAAATCCGATTTGGTCATTTTGTAACTTGCTGTTCGGACAGTCAGTATTCCAAAACGGATTTAAAAACCAAACTGTGTGAAAGCTTTGAGTCATTGGGACACTGAGATGTATGTCAGTTGATTGTTGGTTTTGATGTTGGCGATATCAAGACTTCCTGTCTACTTCCTCCTTATCTCTCTCTCTCTCTCACTTACACTCTCTCTGTCTCTATCTCTCTCACCCTCTATCTGGCCACCTAACCTGTTAAATTAAGGGTAAAGCTACCCTACCTGAGGGTTGACTTTGATGGTGGCGATATCCGACTTCCTGTCTACTTCCTCCTTATCTCTCCCTCTATCTCACCCACTCTCTGTCTCTTTCTCTCTTTCTTTCTCACCCTCTCTCCCTTTATCTCAGCCTCTCTCCCTCTCGCTCTCACTTACACTCTCTCTGTCTCTATCTCTCTCACCCTCTATCTGGCCACCTAACCTGTTAAATTAAGGGTAAAGCTACCCTACCTGAGGGTTGACTTTGATGGTGGCGATATCAAGACTTCCTGTCTACTTCCTCCTTATCTCTCCCTCTATCTCAACCACTCTCTGTCTCTTTCTCTCTTTCTTTCTCACCCTCTCTCCCTCTCTCGCTCTCACTTACACTCTCTCTATCTCTCTCACCCTCTATCTGGCCACCTAACCTGTTAAATTAAGGGTAAAGCTACCCTACCTGAGGGTTGACTTTGATGGTGGCGATATCCGACTTCCTGTCTACTTCCTCCTTATCTCTCCCTCTCTCTCTCTCTCACTTACACTCTCTCTGTCTCTATCTCTCTCCCTCTCTATCTGGCCACCTAACCTGTTAAATTAAGGGTAAAGCTACCCTACCTGAGGGTTGACTTTGATGGTGGCGATATCCGACTGTCGCGTCCCGGACCGTGGCCTCGGACGCTCCCCCGTCATGGAGCTGCACGCGGAGCTGCGGTCGGCCCGTTACCGTGGCAGCAGCGGTTACCACGTGAGCGTTGGTTACGATGAGTCCGGAGTGGCTGATGATGAACCCAGAACCACTAGACAGAGGGACATGACGACCAAATAGAGGATGTCTGAGAGAGGAGAGAGGAAAGGAGAGAGGAGAGAGGAAAGGAGAGAGGAAAGAGGAGAGGAAAGGAGAGAGGAGAGAGGAAAGGAGAGAGGAAAGAGGAGAGAGGAAAGAGGAGAGAGGAAAGGAGAGAGGAAAGACGAGCGAGAGAGAAGAGAGAGGAAAGAGGAGAGAGGAGAGAGAGGAGAGAGAGGAGAGAGGAGAGAGGAAAGGAGAGAGGAAAGAGGAGAGAGGAAAGAGGAGAGAGGAAAGACGAGCGAGAGAGAAGAGAGAGGAGAGAGGAGAGAGAGGAGAGAGGAAAGGAGAGAGGAAAGGAGAGATGAGAGAGGAGAGAGGAGAGAGGAAGGGAGAGAGGAGAGAGGAGAGAGGAAAGGAGAGAGGAAAGGAGAGATGAGAGAGAGAAGCTCAATTCACACACCTACATTCTTAGAAAAAAAGGTGTCATCTAGAACCTGAAACGGTTATTCAGCTGTTCCCCTAGGAGGTGTCATCTAGAACCTGAAACGGTTATTCAGCTGTTCCCCTAGGAGGTGTCATCTAGAACCTGAAACGGTTATTCAGCTGTTCCCCTAGGAGGTGTCATCTAGAACCTGAAACGGTTATTCAGCTGTTCCCCTAGGAGGTGTCATCTAGAACCTGAAACGGTTATTCAGCTGTTCCCCTAGGAGGTGTCATCTAGAACCTGAAACGGTTATTCAGCTGTTCCCCTAGGAGGTGTCATCTAGAACCTGAAACGGTTATTCAGCTGTTCCCCTAGGAGGTGTCATCTAGAACCTGAAACGGTTATTCAGCTGTTCCCCTAGGAGGTGTCATCTAGAACCTGAAACGGTTATTCAGCTGTTCCCCTAGGAGGTGTCATCTAGAACCTGAAACGGTTATTCAGCTGTTCCCCTAGGAGGTGTCATCTAGAACCTGAAACGGTTATTCAGCTGTTCCCCTAGGAGGTGTTATCTAGAACCTGAAACGGTTATTCAGCTGTTCCCCTAGGAGGTGTTATCTAGAACCTGAAACGGTTATTCAGCTGTTCCCCTAGGAGGTGTCATCTAGAACCTGAAACGGTTATTCAGCTGTTCCCCTAGGAGGTGTCATCTAGAACCTGAAACGGTTATTCAGCTGTTCCCCTAGGAGGTGTCATCTAGAACCTGAAACGGTTATTCAGCTGTTCCCTAGGAGGTGTCATCTAGAACCTGAAAACGGTTATTCAGCTGTTCCCCTAGGAGGTGTCATCTAGAACCTGAAACGGTTATTCAGCTGTTCCCCTAGGAGGTGTCATCTAGAACCTGAAACGGTTATTCAGCTGTTCCCCTAGGAGGTGTCATCTAGAACCTGAAACGGTTATTCAGCTGTTCCCCTAGGAGGTGTTATCTAGAACCTGAAACGTTATTCAGCTGTTCCCTAGGAGGTGTCATCTAGAACCTGAAACGGTTATTCAGCTGTTCCCCTAGGAGGTGTTATCTAGAACCTGAAACGGTTATTCAGCTGTTCCCCTAGGAGGTGTTATCTAGAACCTGAAACGGTTATTCAGCTGTTCCCCTAGGAGGTGTCATCTAGAACCTGAAACGGTTATTCAGCTGTTCCCCTAGGAGGTGTCATCTAGAACCTGAAACGTTATTCAGCTGTTCCCCTAGGAGGTGTCATCTAGAACCTGAAACGTTATTCAGCTGTTCCCCTAGGAGGTGTTATCTAGAACCTGAAAGTTATTCAGCTGTTCCCCTAGGAGGTGTTATCTAGAACCTGAAACGGTTATTCAGCTGTTCCCCTAGGAGGTGTCATCTAGAACCTGACAGTGTGTGTTCCCCTAGGAGGAGGAGAACAGTGTGTGTTCCCATAGGAGGAGGAGAACAGTGTGTGTTCCCCTAGGAGGAGGAGAACAGTGTGTGTTCCCATAGGAGGAGGAGAACAGTGTGTGTTCCCCTAGGAGGAGGAGAACAGTGTGTGTGTGTTCCCCTAGGAGGAGGAGAACAGTGTGTGTGTGTTCCCCTAGGAGGAGGAGAACAGTGTGTGTTCCCATAGGAGGAGGAGAACAGTGTGTGTTCCCATAGGAGGAGGAGAACAGTGTGTGTTCCCATAGGAGGAGGAGAACAGTGTGTGTTCCCATAGGAGGAGGAGAACAGTGTGTGTTCCCATAGGAGGAGGAGAACAGTGTGTGTTCCCATAGGAGGAGGAGAACAGTGTGTGTTCCCATAGGAGGAGAACAGTGTGTGTTCCCCTAGGAGGAGGAGAACAGTGTGTGTTCCCATAGGAGGAGGAGAACAGTGTGTGTGTGTTCCCCTAGGAGGAGGAGAACAGTGTGTGTTCCCATAGGAGGAGGAGAACAGTGTGTGTGTGTTCCCATAGGAGGAGGAGAACAGTGTGTGTGTGTTCCCATAGGAGGAGGAGAAGTGTGTGTGTGTTCCCCTAGGAGGAGGAGAACAGTGTGTGTGTGTTCCCCTAGGAGGAGGAGAACAGTGTGTGTGTGTTCCCCTAGGAGGAGGAGAACAGTGTGTGTTCCCCTAGGAGGAGGAGAACAGTGTGTTTTCCCCTAGGAGGAGGAGAACAGTGTGTGTTCCCCTAGGAGGAGGAGAACAGTGTGTGTTCCCCTAGGAGAACAGTGTGTGTTCCCCTAGGAGGAGGAGAACAGTGTGTGTTCCCCTAGGAGGAGGAGAACAGTGTGTGTGTGTTCCCCTAGGAGGAGGAGAACAGTGTGTGTGTGTTCCCATAGGAGGAGGAGAACAGTGTGTGTGTGTTCCCATAGGAGGAGGAGAACAGTGTGTGTGTGTTCCCCTAGGAGGAGGTGAACAGTGTGTGTGTGTTCCCCTAGGAGGAGGTGAACAGTGTGTGTGTGTTCCCCTAGGAGGAGGAGAACAGTGTGTGTGTTCCCCTAGGAGGAGGAGAACAGTGTGTGTGTTCCCCTAGGAGGAGGAGAACAGTGTGTGTGTGTTCCCTAGGAGGAGAACAGTGTGTGTTCCCTAGGAGGAGGAGAACAGTGTGTGTGTGTTCCCATAGGAGGAGAACAGTGTGTGTGTGTTCCCATAGGAGGAGGAGAACAGTGTGTGTGTGTTCCCATAGGAGGAGGAGAACAGTGTGTGTGTGTTCCCATAGGAGGAGGAGAACAGTGTGTGTGTTCCCATAGGAGGAGGAGAACAGTGTGTGTGTGTTCCCCTAGGAGGAGGAGAACAGTGTGTGTTCCCATAGGAGGAGGAGAACAGTGTGTGTTCCCATAGGAGGTGAACAGTGTGTGTTCCCATAGGAGGAGGAGAACAGTGTGTGTTCCCATAGGAGGAGAACAGTGTGTGTTCCCATAGGAGGAGGAGAACAGTGTGTGTGTGTCCCATAGGAGGAGGAGAACAGTGTGTGTTCCCATAGGAGGAGAGAACAGTGTGTGTGTGTTCCCAGGAGGAGGAGAACAGTGTGTGTGTGTTCCCAGGAGGAGGAGAACAGTGTGTGTGTGTTCCCATAGGAGGAGGAGAACAGTGTGTGTTCCCATAGGAGGAGGAGAACAGTGTGTGTGTGTTCCCATAGGAGGAGAGAACAGTGTGTGTGTGTTCCATAGGAGAGAGGAGAACAGTGTGTGTGTTCCCATAGGAGGAGGAGAACAGTGTGTGTTCCCTAGGAGGAGGAGAACAGTGTGTGTGTGTTCCCATAGGAGGAGAACAGTGTGTGTGTGTTCCCATAGGAGGAGGAGAACAGTGTGTGTGTTCCCATAGGAGGAGAGAACAGTGTGTTCCCATAGGAGGAGGAGAACAGTGTGTGTGTGTTCCCCTAGGAGGAGGAGAACAGTGTGTGTGTGTTCCCCTAGGAGGAGGAGAACAGTGTGTGTGTTCCCATAGGAGGAGGAGAACAGTGTGTGTGTTCCCCTAGGAGGAGGAGAACAGTGTGTGTGTTCCCCTAGGAGGAGGAGGAACAGTGTGTGTGTTCCCCTAGGAGGAGGAGAACAGTGTGTGTGTTCCCATAGGAGGAGGAGAACAGTGTGTGTGTTCCCCTAGGAGGAGGAGAACAGTGTGTGTGTTCCCCTAGGAGGTGGAGAACAGTGTGTGTTCCCCTAGGAGGAGGTGAACAGTGTGTGTGTGTTCCCCTAGGAGGTGGAGAACAGTGTGTGTTCCCCTAGGAGGAGGAGAACAGTGTGTGTGTGTTCCCCTAGGAGGAGGAGAACAGTGTGTGTGTTCCCATAGGAGGAGGAGAACAGTGTGTGTGTTCCCCTAGGAGGTGGAGAACAGTGTGTGTTCCCCTAGGAGGAGGTGAACAGTGTGTGTGTGTTCCCCTAGGAGGAGGAGAACAGTGTGTGTGTGTTCCCATAGGAGGAGGAGAACAGTGTGTGTGTGTTCCCATAGGAGGAGGAGAACAGTGTGTGTGTTCCCATAGGAGGAGGAGAACAGTGTGTGTTCCCATAGGAGGAGGAGAACAGTGTGTGTTCCCATAGGAGGAGGAGAACAGTGTGTGTTCCCATAGGAGGAGGAGAACAGTGTGTGTGTGTTCCCATAGGAGGAGGAGAACAGTGTGTGTTCCCATAGGAGGAGGAGAACAGTGTGTGTGTGTTCCCCTAGGAGGAGGAGAACAGTGTGTGTGTGTTCCCCTAGGAGGAGGTGAACAGTGTGTGTGTGTTCCCCTAGGAGGAGGTGAACAGTGTGTGTGTGTTCCCATAGGAGGAGGAGAACAGTGTGTGTGTGTGTTCCCATAGGAGGAGGAGAACAGTGTGTGTGTGTTCACCTAGGAGGAGGAGAACAGTGTGTGTGTGTTCCCATAGGAGGAGGAGAACAGTGTGTGTGTGTGTTCCCATAGGAGGAGGAGAACAGTGTGTGTGTGTTCACCTAGGAGGAGGAGAACAGTGTGTGTGTGTTCCCATAGGAGGAGGAGAACAGTGTGTGTGTGTTCCCCTAGGAGGAGGAGAACAGTGTGTGTGTTCCCATAGGAGGAGGAGAACAGTGTGTGTTCCCCTAGGAGGAGGAGAACAGTGTGTGTGTGTTCCCCTAGGAGGAGGAGAACAGTGTGTGTGTTCCCATAGGAGGAGGAGAACAGTGTGTGTTCCCATAGGAGGAGGTGAACAGTGTGTGTGTGTTCCCCTAGGAGGAGGAGAACAGTGTGTGTGTCCCATAGGAGGAGGAGAACAGTGTGTGTGTGTTCCCATAGGAGGAGGTGAACAGTGTGTGTGTGTTCCCATAGGAGGAGGTGAACAGTGTGTGTGTGTTCCCATAGGAGGAGGAGAACAGTGTGTGTTCCCCTAGGAGGAGGAGAACAGTGTGTGTGTGTTCCCCTAGGAGGAGGAGAACAGTGTGTGTGTGTTCCCATAGGAGGAGGTGAACAGTGTGTGTGTGTTCCCATAGGAGGAGAACAGTGTGTGTGTGTGTTCCCATAGGAGGAGAACAGTGTGTGTGTTCCCATAGGAGGAGGTGAACAGTGTGTGTGTGTGTTCCCATAGGAGGAGGTGAACAGTGTGTGTGTGTGTTCCCATAGGAGGAGGTGAACAGTGTGTGTGTGTTCCCATAGGAGGAGGTGAACAGTGTGTGTGTGTTCCCATAGGAGGAGGAGAACAGTGTGTGTGTGTTCCCATAGGAGGAGGTGAACAGTGTGTGTGTGTTCCCATAGGAGGAGGAGAACAGTGTGTGTGTGTTCCCATAGGAGGAGGTGAACAGTGTGTGTGTTCCCATAGGAGGAGGAGAACAGTGTGTGTTGTTCCCTAGGAGGAGGAGAACAGTGTGTGTTCCCCATAGGAGGAGGGGAACAGTGTGTGTGTTCCCATAGGAGGAGGAGAACAGTGTGTGTGTGTTCCCATAGGAGGAGGAGAACAGTGTGTGTTCCCCTAGGAGGAGGGGAACAGTGTGTGTGTGTTCCCATAGGAGGAGGAGAACAGTGTGTGTGTGTTCCCATAGGAGGAGGAGAACAGTGTGTGTGTTCCCATAGGAGGAGGAGAACAGTGTGTGTTCCCCTAGGAGGAGGAGAACAGTGTGTGTGTGTTCCCATAGGAGGAGGTGAACAGTGTGTGTGTTTTCCCATAGGAGGAGGAGAACAGTGTGTGTGTGTTCCCATAGGAGGAGGTGAACAGTGTGTGTGTGTTCCCATAGGAGGAGGTGAACAGTGTGTGTGTGTTCCCATAGGAGGAGGAGAACAGTGTGTGTGTGTGTGTTCCCATAGGAGGAGGAGAACAGTGTGTGTTCCCATAGGAGGAGGAGAACAGTGTGTGTGTTCCCATAGGAGGAGGTGAACAGTGTGTGTGTTCCCATAGGAGGAGGTGAACAGTGTGTGTGTTCCCATAGGAGGAGGAGAACAGTGTGTGTGTTCCCATGGAGGAGGAGAACAGTGTGTGTTCCCCTAGGAGGAGGTGAACAGTGTGTGTGTGTTCCCATAGGAGGAGGAGAACAGTGTGTGTTCCCATAGGAGGAGGAGAACAGTGTGTGTGTGTGTTCCCATAGGAGGAGGAGAACAGTGTGTGTTCCCATAGGAGGAGGTGAACAGTGTGTGTGTGTTCCCATAGGAGGAGGAGAACAGTGTGTGTGTGTTCCCATAGGAGGAGAACAGTGTGTGTGTGTTCCCATAGGAGGAGAACAGTGTGTGTGTGTTCCCATAGGAGGAGGAGAACAGTGTGTGTGTGTGTTCCCATAGGAGGAGGTGAACAGTGTGTGTGTGTGTTGTTCCCATAGGAGGAGGTGAACAGTGTGTGTGTGTGTGTGTTCCCATAGGAGGAGGAGAACAGTGTGTGTGTTCCCATAGGAGGAGGAGAACAGTGTGTGTGTTCCCATAGGAGGAGGAGAACAGTGTGTGTGTTCCCATAGGAGGAGGAGAACAGTGTGTGTGTGTTCCCATAGGAGGAGGAGAACAGTGTGTGTGTGTTCCCATAGGAGGAGGAGAACAGTGTGTGTGTGTGTTCCCATAGGAGGAGGTGAACAGTGTGTGTGTGTTCCCATAGGAGGAGAACAGTGTGTGTGTGTTCCCATAGGAGGAGGTGAACAGTGTGTGTGTGTTCCCATAGGAGGAGGAGAACAGTGTGTGTTCCCATAGGAGGAGGAGAACAGTGTGTGTGTGTGTTCCCATAGGAGGAGGAGAACAGTGTGTGTGTGTTCACCTAGGAGGAGGAGAACAGTGTGTGTGTGTTCCCATAGGAGGAGGAGAACAGTGTGTGTGTGTTCCCCTAGGAGGAGGAGAACAGTGTGTGTGTTCCCATAGGAGGAGGAGAACAGTGTGTGTTCCCCTAGGAGGAGGAGAACAGTGTGTGTGTGTTCCCCTAGGAGGAGGAGAACAGTGTGTGTGTTCCCATAGGAGGAGGAGAACAGTGTGTGTTCCCATAGGAGGAGGTGAACAGTGTGTGTGTGTTCCCCTAGGAGGAGGAGAACAGTGTGTGTGTGTTCCCATAGGAGGAGGAGAACAGTGTGTGTGTGTTCCCATAGGAGGAGGTGAACAGTGTGTGTGTGTTCCCATAGGAGGAGGTGAACAGTGTGTGTGTGTTCCCATAGGAGGAGGAGAACAGTGTGTGTTCCCCTAGGAGGAGGAGAACAGTGTGTGTGTGTTCCCCTAGGAGGAGGAGAACAGTGTGTGTGTGTTCCCATAGGAGGAGGTGAACAGTGTGTGTGTGTTCCCATAGGAGGAGGTGAACAGTGTGTGTGTGTGTTCCCATAGGAGGAGAACAGTGTGTGTGTGTTCCCATAGGAGGAGGTGAACAGTGTGTGTGTGTGTTCCCATAGGAGGAGGTGAACAGTGTGTGTGTGTGTTCCCATAGGAGGAGGTGAACAGTGTGTGTGTGTTCCCATAGGAGGAGGTGAACAGTGTGTGTGTGTTCCCATAGGAGGAGAACAGTGTGTGTGTGTTCCCATAGGAGGAGGAGAACAGTGTGTGTGTGTTCCCATAGGAGGAGGTGAACAGTGTGTGTGTGTGTTCCCATAGGAGGAGGAGAACAGTGTGTGTGTGTTCCCATAGGAGGAGGTGAACAGTGTGTGTGTGTTCCCATAGGAGGAGGAGAACAGTGTGTGTGTGTTCCCCTAGGAGGAGGAGAACAGTGTGTGTTCCCCTAGGAGGAGGGGAACAGTGTGTGTGTGTTCCCATAGGAGGAGGAGAACAGTGTGTGTGTGTTCCCATAGGAGGAGGAGAACAGTGTGTGTTCCCCTAGGAGGAGGGGAACAGTGTGTGTGTGTTCCCATAGGAGGAGGAGAACAGTGTGTGTGTGTTCCCATAGGAGGAGGAGAACAGTGTGTGTGTGTTCCCATAGGAGGAGGAGAACAGTGTGTGTGTGTTCCCATAGGAGGAGGAGAACAGTGTGTGTGTGTTCCCCTAGGAGGAGGAGAACAGTGTGTGTGTGTTCCCATAGAGGAGGTGAACAGTGTGTGTGTGTTCCCATAGGGAGGAGGAGAACAGTGTGTGTGTGTTCCCATAGGAGGAGGTGAACAGTGTGTGTGTGTTCCCATAGGAGGAGGTGAACAGTGTGTGTGTGTTCCCATAGGAGGAGGAGAACAGTGTGTGTGTGTGTGTTCCCATAGGAGGAGGAGAACAGTGTGTGTTCCCATAGGAGGAGGAGAACAGTGTGTGTGTTCCCATAGGAGGAGGTGAACAGTGTGTGTGTTCCCATAGGAGGAGGTGAACAGTGTGTGTGTTCCCATAGGAGGAGGAGAACAGTGTGTGTGTTCCCATAGGAGGAGGAGAACAGTGTGTGTTCCCCTAGGAGGAGGGGAACAGTGTGTGTGTGTTCCCATAGGAGGAGGAGAACAGTGTGTGTGTTCCCATAGGAGGAGGAGAACAGTGTGTGTGTTCCCATAGGAGGAGGAGAACAGTGTGTGTTCCCATAGGAGGAGGTGAACAGTGTGTGTGTGTTCCCATAGGAGGAGGAGAACAGTGTGTGTGTGTTCCCATAGGAGGAGGAGAACAGTGTGTGTGTGTTCCCATAGGAGGAGAACAGTGTGTGTGTGTTCCCATAGGAGGAGGAGAACAGTGTGTGTGTGTGTTCCCATAGGAGGAGGTGAACAGTGTGTGTGTGTGTGTTCCCATAGGAGGAGGTGAACAGTGTGTGTGTGTGTGTGTTCCCATAGGAGGAGGAGAACAGTGTGTGTGTTCCCATAGGAGGAGGAGAACAGTGTGTGTGTGTGTTCCCATAGGAGGAGGAGAACAGTGTGTGTGTGTCCCATAGGAGGAGGAGAACAGTGTGTGTGTTCCCATAGGAGGAGGAGAACAGTGTGTGTGTGTTCCCATAGGAGGAGGAGAACAGTGTGTGTGTGTTCCCATAGGAGGAGGAAACAGTGTGTGTGTGTTCCCATAGGAGGAGAACAGTGAACAGTGTGTGTGTGTGTTCCCATAGGAGGAGGAGAACAGTGTGTGTGTTCCCATAGAGGAGGAGAACAGTGTGTGTGTGTGTTCCCATAGGAGGAGGAGAACAGTGTGTGTGTGTGTGTGTGTGTGTTACAGGCAGAACCCTTTTGGGTTCCATGTAAACCCTTTTCCACAGAGGGTTCTTCCTGGAACCCAAAATAGTTCTACCTGAACCAACAAAGGGTTCTCCTAAAGGGACAGCCAAAGAACCCTTTGGAACCCTTTCTTCTAAGAGTGCACACACACACACACACACACTCAATACACACACACACACACACACACACAGGCACACACACACACAGGCACACACACACAGGCACACACACACAGGCACACACACACAGGCACACACACAGGCAGTGACCTGAGGAAGAGCTCTATGTGAACCACAGCAGGAGCCATCTTTTCCACCACGTCAGCTATGAAGTTGAACTTGTATCTGGGGCTGTTGGGATGGCCAGGAGCAGAACCTATACTGGCAACAAGAACCCATCCTGTTAACACAGAAACAACACCTCTACACTCTACAACACCTCGGTCACACTCACAACTAGCACAACCTTGTAGTAACAGGGTTTAGAATGGAATATTGTTAGATGTTGAAATGGAATGTTTGAGTAAGGTGTAGAATGTTTGAATTAGAATGTTTCAAAATGGAATGCTAGAGTTAGATTTAGACTGGTGGGATCGGAATGGAGGAGGAAGGGAAGGGCTGAGGAGGAGAGAGAAGAGGTGGGGGAGGAGGAGGAGGAGAGAAGAGGTGGGGGGAGGAGGAGGAGGAGAGAAGAGGTGGGGGAGGAGGAGGAGGAGAGAAGAGGTGGGGGAGGAGGAGGAGAGAAGAGGTGGGGAGGAGGAGGAGGAGGAGAGAAGAGGTGGGGGAGGAGGAGGAGGAGGAGAGAAGAGGTGGGGGGAGGAGGAGGAACAGTAGGAGAGAAGAGGTGGGGAGGAGGAGGAACAGTAGGAGAGAAGAGGTGGGGGAGGAGGAGGAACAGTAGGAGAGAAGAGGAGGGGGAGGAGGAGGAACAGTAGGAGAGAAGAGGAGGGGAGGAGGAGGAACAGTAGGAGAGAAGAGGAGGAGGAGGAGGAGGGAAGAGGTGGGGAGGAGGAGGAGGAGGAGAGAAGAGGTGGGGGAGGAGGAGGAGGAGGAGAGAAGAGGTGGGGGAGGAGGAGGAGGAGGAGGAGAGAAGAGGTGGGGGAGGAGGAGGAACAGTAGGAGAGAAGAGGAGGGGGAGGAGGAGGAACAGTAGGAGAGAAGAGGAGGAGGAGGAGGAGGGAAGAGGAGAAGGAGAGAAGGAGGAGAGAAGAGGAGAAAAGCGGAGGGGGAGTAGGAGGGAGAGAAGAGGAGAAAAGCGGAGGGGGAGTAGGAGGAACAGTAGGAGAGAAGAGGAGGAAGAAGAGAAGAGGAGGAGGAGGAAGAGGAACAGTAGGAGAGAAGAGGAGGAAGAAGAGAAGAGGAGGAGGAGGAAGAGGAACAGTAGGAGAGAAGAGGAGGAGTAGAGAGTGAATATTGTTGTTGTTGTTGTAGTAACTCTGCATACAAAGGAAAAGAGAAGAGGAGGAGGAGGAGGAAGAGGAAGACGAACAGTAGGAGAGAAGAGGAAGAATAGAGAGTGAATATTGTTGTTGTTGTAGTCACTCTGCATACAAAGGAAAATAGACGAGGAAGAAGAGGAGGAGGAGGAGAAAGAGGAACAGTAGGAGAGAAGAGGAGGAGGAGGAAGAGGAACAGTAGGAGAGAAGAGGAGGAGGAGGAAGAGGAACAGTAGGAGAGAAGGAGGAGGAGGAAGAGGAACAGTAGGAGAGAAGAGGAGGAGGAGGAAGAGGAACAGTAGGAGAGAAGAGGAGGAGGAGGAAGAGGAACAGTAGGAGAGAAGAGGAGGAGGAGGAAGAGGAACAGTAGGAGAGAAGAGGAGGAGTAGAGAGTGAATATTGTTGTTGTTGTAGTCACTGCATACAAAGGAAAAGAGACGAGGAAGAAGAGGAGGAGGAGGAGAAAGAGGAACAGTAGGAGAGAAGAGGAGGAGGAGGAGGAGGAAGAGGAACAGTAGGAGAGAAGAGGAGGAGGAGGAAGAGGAACAGTAGGAGAGAAGAGGAGGAGTAGAGAGTGAATATTGTTGTTGTTGTTGTAGTCACTCTGCATACAAAGGAAATGAGATGAGGAAGAAGAGGAGGAGGAGGAGAAAGAGGAACAGTAGGAGAGAAGAGGAGGAAGAGGAACAGTAGGAGAGAAGAGGAGGAGGAGGAAGAGGAAGAGGAACAGTAGGAGAGAAGAGGAGGAGTAGAGTGAATATTGTTGTTGTTGTAGTCACTCTGCATACAAAGGAGGAAGAAGAGGAGGAAGAGGAACAGTAGGAGAGAAGAGGAGGAGGAGGAAGAGGAAGGGGAACAGTAGGAGAGAAGAGGAGGAGTAGAGTGAATATTGTTGTTGTTGTAGTCACTCTGCATACAAAGGAGGAAGAAGAGGAGGAAGAGGAACAGTAGGAGAGAAGAGGAGGAGGAGGAAGAGGAACAGTAGGAGAGAAGAGGAGGAAGAGGAAGAGGAACAGTAGGAGAGAAGAGGAGGAGTAGAGAGTGAATATTGTTGTTGTTGTAGTCACTCTGCATACAAAGGAAAAGAGATGAGGAAGAAGAGGAGGAAGAGGAAGAGGAACAGTAGGAGAGAAGAGGAGGAGGAGGAAGAGGAACAGTAGGAGAGAAGAGGAGGAGGAGGAGGAGGAAGAGGAACAGTAGGAGAGAAGAGGAGGAGGAGGAAGAGGCACAGTAGGAGAGAAGAGGAGGAGGAGGAGGAAGAGGAACAGTAGGAGAGAAGAGGAGGAGGAGGAAGAGGAACAGTAGGAGAGAAGAGGAGGAGGAGGAAGAGGAACAGTAGGAGACAAGAGGAGGAGGAGGAAGAGGAACAGGGAGAGAAGAGGAGGAGGAGGAGGAGAGGAGGAGGAGGAGGAGGAGGAGGAAGAGAACAGTAGGAGAGAAGAGGAAGAATAGAGAGTGAATATTGTTGTTGTTGTAGTCACTCTGCATACAAAGGAAAAGAGATGAGGAAGAAGAGGAGGAAGAGGAAGAGGAACAGTAGGAGAGAAGAGGAGGAGGAGGAAGAGGAAGAGGAACAGTAGGAGAGAAGAGGAGGAGGAGGAAGAGGAACAGTAGGAGAGAAGAGGAGGAGGAGGAAGAGGAACAGTAGGAGAGAAGAGGAGGAGGAGGAAGAGGAACAGTAGGAGAGAAGAGGAGGAGGAGGAGGAAGAAGAGGAGGAGGAGGAGGAGGAGGAGGAAGAGGAACAGTAGGAGAGAAGAGGAAGAATAGAGAGTGAATATTGTTGTTGTTGTAGTCACTCTGCATACAAAGGAAAAGAGATGAGGAAGAAGAGGAGGAAGAGGAAGAGGAACAGTAGGAGAGAAGAGGAGGAGGAGGAAGAGGAACAGTAGGAGAGAAGAGGAGGAGTAGAGAGTGAATATTGTTGTTGTTGTAGTCACTCTGCATACAAAGGAAATGAGTGAAAGGTGATTCACTGCCATGGCATTTCTCTCCTAACAGAAACCACAGAAGAAGTGGCTCAGCAGAACCGTTGGAACCCATTATTCACAGCCCTCCTCATTAGAACCTTACTTCTACATTCCATGGTGGAATACGGAACACAATATTACCACATGCTCTGATAAGTCATCTCAAAATAGGTCTCTATAAAAGGCAATCTCATAAGCAAATAGCCTACAACTTCAGAAAACCAATGTTGAACATTCAAAACTCAGCTCTGGTAATGACTGTAGGGCTGTGATAGGCTATACTTGATTAGGCTAACAAACAACAGTTCTGATTGGGCCAGAATCCATAGGAGAAATAAATGACATGGGAAGATTGGGTTTTAATAGGGCAAAAACAATACGCCTAATTTATTGTTATAGTCCTTTAACTGAGGGTTAATTTATTGATATAGTCCTTTAACTGAGGGTTAATTTATTGTTATAGTCCTTTAACTGAAGGTTAATTTATTGTTATAGTCCTTTAACTGAAGGTTAATTTATTGTTATAGTCCTTTAACTGAAGGTTAATTTATTGTTATAGTCCTTTAACTGAAGGTTAATTTATTGTTATAGTCCTTTAACTGAAGGTTAATTTATTGTTATAGTCCTTTAACTGAAGGTTAATTTATTGTTATAGTCCTTTAACTGAAGGTTAATTTATTGTTATAGTCCTTTAACTGAAGGTTAATTTATTGTTATAGTCCTATAACTGAAGGTTAATTTATTGTTATAGTCCTTTAACTGAAGGTTAATTTATTGTTATACTCCTTTAACTGAAGGTTAATTTATTGTTATAGTCCTTTAACTGAAGGTTAATTTATTGTTATAGTCCTTTAACTGAAGGTTAATTTATTGTTATAGTCCTTTAACTGAAGGTTAATTTATTGTTATAGTCCTTTAACTGAAGGTTAATTTATTGTTATAGTCCTTTAACTGAAGGTTAATTTATTGTTATAGTCCTTTAACTGAAGGTTAATTTATTGTTATAGTCCTATAACTGTAGACTAGTTTATTGTTATAGTATAACTGTAGACTAGTTTATTGTTATAGTATAACTGTAGACTAGTTTATTGTTATAGTCCTATAACTGTAGACTAGTTTATTGTTATAGTATAACTGTAGACTAGTTTATTGTTATAGTCCTATAACTGTAGACTAGTTTATTGTTATAGTCCTATAACTGTAGACTAGTTTATTGTTATAGTCCTATAACTGTAGACTAGTTTATTGTTATAGTATAACTGTAGACTAGTTTATTGTTATAGTATAACTGTAGACTAGTTTATTGTTATAGTATAACTGTAGACTAGTTTATTGTTATAGTATAACTGTAGACTAGTTTATTGTTATAGTCCTATAACTGTAGACTAGTTTATTGTTATAGTCCTATAACTGTAGACTAGTTTATTGTTATAGTCCTTTAACTGTAGAGTTTATTGTTATAGTCCTATAACTGTAGACTAGTTTATTGTTATAGTATAACTTATTTATTGTTATAGTCCTATAACTGTAGACTAGTTTATTGTTATAGTCCTATAACTGTAGACTAGTTTATTGTTATAGTCCTATAACTGTAGACTAGTTTATTGTTATAGTATAACTGTAGACTAGTTTATTGTTATAGTCCTATAACTGTAGACTAGTTTATTGTTATAGTATAACTGTAGACTAGTTTATTGTTATAGTATAACTGTAGACTAGTTTATTGTTATAGTCCTATAACTGTAGACTAGTTTATTGTTATAGTCCTATAACTGTAGACTAGTTTATTGTTATAGTCCTATAACTGTAGACTAGTTTATTGTTATAGTATAACTGTAGACTAGTTTATTGTTATAGTCCTATAACTGTAGACTAGTTTATTGTTATAGTCCTTTAACTGTAGACTAGTTTATTGTTATAGTATAACTGTAGACTAGTTTATTGTTATAGTCCTATAACTGTAGACTAGTTTATTGTTATAGTCCTATAACTGTAGACTAGTTTATTGTTATAGTATAACTGTAGACTAGTTTATTGTTATAGTCCTATAACTGTAGACTAGTTTATTGTTATAGTATAACTGTAGACTAGTTTATTGTTATAGTCCTATAACTGTAGACTAGTTTATTGTTATAGTCCTATAACTGTAGACTAGTTTATTGTTATAGTATAACTGTAGACTAGTTTATTGTTATAGTATAACTGTAGACTAGTTTATTGTTATAGTCCTATAACTGTAGACTAGTTTATTGTTATAGTCCTATAACTGTAGACTAGTTTATTGTTATAGTCCTATAACTGTAGACTAGTTTATTGTTATAGTATAACTGTAGACTAGTTTATTGTTATAGTCCTATAACTGTAGACTAGTTTATTGTTATAGTCCTATAACTGTAGACTAGTTTATTGTTATAGTCCTATAACTGTAGACTAGTTTATTGTTATAGTCCTATAACTGTAGACTAGTTTATTGTTATAGTATAACTGTAGACTAGTTTATTGTTAATAGTCCTATAACTGTGGACTAGTTTATTGTTATAGTATAACTGTAGACTAGTTTATTGTTATAGTCCTATAACTGTAGACTAGTTTATTGTTATAGTCCTGTAACAGTAGACTAGTTTATTGTTATAGTCCTATAACAGTAGACTAGTTTATTGTTATAGTCCTATAACTGTAGACTAGTTTATTGTTATAGTATAACTGTAGACTAGTTTATTGTTATAGTATAACTGTAGACTAGTTTATTGTTATAGTCCTATAACTGTAGACTAGTTTATTGTTATAGTATAACTGTAGACTAGTTTATTGTTATAGTCCTATAACTGTAGACTAGTTTATTGTTATAGTATAACTGTAGACTAGTTTATTGTTATAGTCCTATAACTGTAGACTAGTTTATTGTTATAGTCCTATAACTGTAGACTAGTTTATTGTTATAGTATAACTGTAGACTAGTTTATTGTTATAGTCCTATAACTGTAGACTAGTTTATTGTTATAGTATAACTGTAGACTAGTTTATTGTTATAGTCCTATAACTGTAGACTAGTTTATTGTTATAGTCCTATAACTGTAGACTAGTTTATTGTTATAGTCCTATAACTGTAGACTAGTTTATTGTTATAGTCCTATAACTGTAGACTAGTTTATTGTTATAGTCCTATAACTGTAGACTAGTTTATTGTTATAGTCCTATAACAGTAGACTAGTTTATTGTTATAGTATAACTGTAGACTAGTTTATTGTTATAGTCCTTAGACTAGTTTATTGTTATAGTCCTATAACTGTAGACTAGTTTATTGTTATAGTACTGTAGACTAGTTTATTGTTATAGTCCTATAACTGTAGACTAGTTTATTGTTATAGTATAACTGTAGACTAGTTTATTGTTATAGTCCTTAACTGTAGACTTTTATTGTTATAGTCCTATAACTGTAGACTAGTTTATTGTTATAGTCCTATAACTGTAGACTAGTTTATTGTTATAGTATAACTGTAGACTAGTTTATTGTTATAGTCCTATAACTGTAGACTAGTTTATTGTTATAGTCCTATAACTGTAGACTAGTTTATTGTTATAGTCCTATAACTGTAGACTAGTTTATTGTTATAGTATAACTGTAGACTAGTTTATTGTTATAGTCCTATAACTGTAGACTAGTTTATTGTTATAGTATAACTGTAGACTAGTTTATTGTTATAGTCCTATAACTGTAGACTAGTTTATTGTTATAGTCCTATAACTGTAGACTAGTTTATTGTTATAGTATAACTGTAGACTAGTTTATTGTTATAGTCCTATAACTGTAGACTAGTTTATTGTTATAGTCCTATAACTGTGGACTAGTTTATTGTTATAGTATAACTGTAGACTAGTTTATTGTTATAGTCCTATAACTGTAGACTAGTTTATTGTTATAGTCCTATAACTGTAGACTAGTTTATTGTTATAGTATAACTGTAGACTAGTTTATTGTTATAGTCCTTTAACTGTAGACTAGTTTATTGTTATAGTATAACTGTAGACTAGTTTATTGTTATAGTCCTATAACTGTAGACTAGTTTATTGTTATAGTATAACTGTAGACTAGTTTATTGTTATAGTCCTTTAACTGTAGACTAGTTTATTGTTATAGTATAACTGTAGACTAGTTTATTGTTATAGTATAACTGTAGACTAGTTTATTGTTATAGTCCTATAACTGTAGACTAGTTTATTGTTATAGTCCTATAACTGTAGACTAGTTTATTGTTATAGTCCTATAACTGTAGACTAGTTTATTGTTATAGTCCTTTAACTGTAGACTAGTTTATTGTTATAGTATAACTGTAGACTAGTTTATTGTTATAGTCCTTTAACTGTAGACTAGTTTATTGTTATAGTATAACTGTAGACTAGTTTATTGTTATAGTCCTATAACTGTAGACTAGTTTATTGTTATAGTCCTATAACTGTAGACTAGTTTATTGTTATAGTCCTATAACTGTAGACTAGTTTATTGTTATAGTCCTATAACTGTAGACTAGTTTATTGTTATAGTCCTATAACTGTAGACTAGTTTATTGTTATAGTATAACTGTAGACTAGTTTATTGTTATAGTCCTTTAACTGTAGACTAGTTTATTGTTATAGTCCTATAACTGTAGACTAGTTTATTGTTATAGTATAACTGTAGACTAGTTTATTGTTATAGTATAACTGTAGACTAGTTTATTGTTATAGTCCTATAACTGTAGACTAGTTTATTGTTATAGTCCTATAACTGTAGACTAGTTTATTGTTATAGTATAACTGTAGACTAGTTTATTGTTATAGTATAACTGTAGACTAGTTTATTGTTATAGTCCTTTAACTGAAGGTTAATTTATTGTTATAGTCCTTTAACTGAAGGTTAATTTATTGTTATAGTCCTTTAACTGAAGGTTAATTTATTGTTATAGTCCTTTAACTGAAGGTTAATTTATTGTTATAGTCCTTTAACTGAAGGTTAATTTATTGTTATAGTCCTTTAACTGAAGGTTAATTTATTGTTATAGTCCTATAACTGTAGACTAGTTTATTGTTATAGTATAACTGTAGACTAGTTTATTGTTATAGTCCTATAACTGTAGACTAGTTTATTGTTATAGTATAACTGTAGACTAGTTTATTGTTATAGTCCTATAACTGTAGACTAGTTTATTGTTATAGTATAACTGTAGACTAGTTTATTGTTATAGTATAACTGTAGACTAGTTTATTGTTATAGTCCTTTAACTGTAGACTAGTTTATTGTTATAGTCCTATAACTCTAGACTAGTTTATTGTTATAGTATAACTGTAGACTAGTTTATTGTTATAGTATAACTGTAGACTAGTTTATTGTTATAGTATAACTGTAGACTAGTTTATTGTTATAGTCCTATAACTGTAGACTAGTTTATTGTTATAGTCCTTTAACTGTAGACTAGTTTATTGTTATAGTCCTATAACTGTAGACTAGTTTATTGTTATAGTCCTATAACTGTAGACTAGTTTATTGTTATAGTATAACTGTAGACTAGTTTATTGTTATAGTCCTATAACTGTAGACTAGTTTATTGTTATAGTCCTATAACTGTAGACTAGTTTATTGTTATAGTATAACTGTAGACTAGTTTATTGTTATAGTATAACTGTAGACTATTTATTGTTATAGTCCTATAACTGTAGACTAGTTTATTGTTATAGTCCTATAACTGTAGACTAGTTTATTGTTATAGTCCTATAACTGTAGACTAGTTTATTGTTATAGTCCTATAACTGTAGACTAGTTTATTGTTATAGTCCTATAACTGTAGACTAGTTTATTGTTATAGTATAACTGTAGACTAGTTTATTGTTATAGTCCTATAACTGTAGACTAGTTTATTGTTATAGTCCTATAACTGTAGACTAGTTTATTGTTATAGTCCTATAACTGTAGACTAGTTTATTGTTATAGTCCTATAACTGTTTATTGTTATAGTATAACTAGACTTTTATTGTTATAGTCCTATAACTGTAGACTAGTTTATTGTTATAGTATAACTGTAGACTAGTTTATTGTTATAGTCCTATAACTGTAGACTAGTTTATTGTTATAGTATAACTGTAGACTAGTTTATTGTTATAGTCCTGTAACAGTAGACTAGTTTATTGTTATAGTCCTATAACAGTAGACTAGTTTATTGTTATAGTCCTATAACTGTAGACTAGTTTATTGTTATAGTATAACTGTAGACTAGTTTATTGTTATAGTATAACTGTAGACTAGTTTATTGTTATAGTATAACTGTAGACTAGTTTATTGTTATAGTATAACTGTAGACTAGTTTATTGTTATAGTCCTATAACTGTAGACTAGTTTATTGTTATAGTCCTATAACTGTAGACTAGTTTATTGTTATAGTCCTATAACTGTAGACTAGTTTATTGTTATAGTCCTATAACTGTAGACTAGTTTATTGTTATAGTCCTATAACTGTAGACTAGTTTATTGTTATAGTATCACTGTAGACTAGTTTATTGTTATAGTATAACTGTAGACTAGTTTATTGTTATAGTCCTATAACTGTAGACTAGTTTATTGTTATAGTATAACTGTAGACTAGTTTATTGTTATAGTATCACTGTAGACTAGTTTATTGTTATAGTATCACTGTAGACTAGTTTATTGTTATAGTCCTATAACTGTAGACTAGTTTATTGTTATAGTATAACTGTAGACTAGTTTATTGTTATAGTCCTGTAACAGTAGACTAGTTTATTGTTATAGTCCTATAACTGTAGACTAGTTTATTGTTATAGTATAACTGTAGACTAGTTTATTGTTATAGTATAACTGTAGACTAGTTTATTGTTATAGTATAACTGTAGACTAGTTTATTGTTATAGTCCTATAACTGTAGACTAGTTTATTGTTATAGTCCTATAACTGTAGACTAGTTTATTGTTATAGTATAACTGTAGACTTTTATTGTTATAGTCCTATAACTGTAGACTAGTTTATTGTTATAGTATAACTGTAGACTAGTTTATTGTTATAGTCCTATAACTGTAGACTAGTTTATTGTTATAGTCCTATAACTGTAGACTAGTTTATTGTTATAGTATAACTGTAGACTAGTTTATTGTTATAGTCCTATAACTGTAGACTAGTTTATTGTTATAGTATAACTGTAGACTAGTTTATTGTTATAGTATCACTGTAGACTAGTTTATTGTTATAGTCCTATAACTGTAGACTAGTTTATTGTTATAGTATAACTGTAGACTAGTTTATTGTTATAGTCCTATAACTGTAGACTAGTTTATTGTTATAGTCCTATAACTGTAGACTAGTTTATTGTTATAGTCCTATAACTGTAGACTAGTTTATTGTTATAGTATAACTGTAGACTAGTTTATTGTTATAGTATCACTGTAGACTAGTTTATTGTTATAGTCCTTTAACTGTAGACTAGTTTATTGTTATAGTCCTATAACTGTAGACTAGTTTATTGTTATAGTATAACTGTAGACTAGTTTATTGTTATAGTATAACTGTAGACTTTTATTGTTATAGTCCTTTAACTGTTAGTAGTATTTATTGTTATAGTATAACTGTAGACTAGTTTATTGTTATAGTCCTATAACTGGGATAACTAGTTTATTGTATTAGTTCTTTAACTTTATGCTAATTCATTGTATTAGTTCTTTAACTTTAGGCCAATTTATTGTTATAACTTATTGGAAGAAGTTTTGACCCACTAAGACTCAAACACCAAGACACCAAACTGAGCAATCGGGGGAGAAGGGCCTTGGCCAGGGAGATGACCAAGAACCCGATGGTCACTCTGACAGAGCTCCAGAGTTCCTCTGTGGAGATGGGAGAACCTTCCAGAAGGACAACCATCTCTGCAGCACTCCACCAACCAGTTCTTTATGGTAAAGTGGCCAGACAGAAGCCACTCCTCAGTAAAAGGCACATGACAGCCCACCTGGAGTTTGTCAAAAGGCACCTAAGGGACTCTCAGACCATGAGAAACAAGATTCTCTGGTCTGATGAAACCAAGCGTCAGGTCTGGAGGACACCTGGCACCATAACTACAGTGAAGCATGGTGGTGGCAGCATCATGATTTAGGGATCTTTTTCAGCAAAAGGACTGAGAGACTAATCAGGATCGAGGGAAAGATGAACAGAGCAAAGTACAGAGAGATCTTTGATGAAAACCGGCTCCAGAGCACTCAGGACCTCAGACTGGGGCAAAGGTTCACCTTCCAACAGGACAACGACTCTAAGCACACATCCAAGACAATGCAGGAGTGGCTTCGACACAAGTTTCCTAATGTCCTTGACATCAGCCAGAGCCCGATGGAACATCTCTGGAGAGAACTGAAAATAGCTGTGCAGTGACGCTCCCCATCCAACCTGACAGATCTTGAATGATCTGCAGAGAAGAATGGGAGAAACTCCCCAAATACAGGTGTGCCAAGCTTGTAGTGTCATACCCAAGAAGACTCGAGGCTGTAATCGCTGCCAAAGGTTCTTCAACAAAGTACTGAGTAAAGGGTCTGAATACTTACGTAAATGTAATAAACTCAGCAAAAAAAACGTCCCTTTTTCAGGACCCTTTCAAAGAAAGTTAGTAAAAATCCAAATAACTTCACAGATCTTCATTATAAACACTGCTTGTTCAAAAACCATAAACAATTAATGAACATGCACCTGTGGAACGGTCGTTAAGACACTAACAGCTTACAGACGGAAGGCAATTAAGGTCACAGTTATGAAAACTTAGGACACTAAAGAGGCCTTTCTACTGAATCTAAAAAACACCAAAAGAAAGATGCCCAGGGTCCCTGCTCATCTTCGTGAACGTGCCTTAGGTATGCTGAAAGGAGGCATGATGACTGCAGATGTGGCCAGGGAAAAATAAATTGCATGTCTGTACTGTGAGACGCCTAAGACAGCGGTCCACGGAGACAGGATGGACAGCTGATCGTCTTCGCAGTGGCAAACCACGTGTAACAACACCTGCACAGGATCGGTACATCCGAACATCACACCTGCGGGACAGGTACAGGATGGCAACAACTGCCCAAGTTACACCAGAAATGCACAATCCCTCCAGCAGTGCTCAGATTGTCCGCAATAGGCTGAGAGAGGCTGGACTGAGGGCTTGTAGGCCTGTTGTAAGGCAGGTCCTCACCAGACATCACCAGCAACAACGTCGCCTACATCACCACCACCACCGTACCAAACAGCACTGGCAAAAAGTGCTCTTCCCTGACGAGTCGCGCGGTTTTGTCTCACTAAGGGTGATGGTCGGCTTCGCGTTGATCATCAAAGGAATGATTTGGAGGTGGAGGGTCCGTGGTCTGGGGCGATTTGCATTTGAGCTTGTCATTGCCCTCATGTGGTACCATCTTCCCTGCAGGGTCATCCTGACATGACCCTCCATCATGACAATGCCACCGGCCATACTGCTCGTTCTGTGCTTGAATGTCAGTGTTCTGCCATGGCCAGCAAAGAGCCCGGATCTCAATCCCATTGAGCACGTCTGGGACCTGTTGGATCGGAAGGTGAGGGCTAGGGCCACTCCCCCCAGAAATGTCCAGGAACTTGCAGGTGCCTTGGTGGAAGAGTGGGGTAACAGCAAGAACAACAAATCTGGTGCAGTCCATGAGGAGGAGATGCACTGCAGTACTTAATGCAGCTGGTGGCCACACCATCTGGTGCAGTCCACGAGGAGGAGATGCACTGCAGTACTTAATGCAGCTGGTGGCCACACCATCTGGTGCAGTCCATGAGGAGGAGCACTGCAGTACTTAATGCAGCTGGTGGCCACACCATCTGGTGCAGTCCATGAGGAGGAGCACTGCAGTACTTAATGCAGCTGGTGGCCACACCATCTGGTGCAGTCCATGAGGAGGAGCACTGCAGTACTTAATGCAGCTGGTGGCCACCAGATATTGACTGTTACTTTTGATTTTGAATCCCCCCCTTTGTTCAGGGGCACATTATTCTATTTCTGTTAGTCACATGTCTGTGGAACTTGTTCAGTTTATGTCTCAGTTGTTGAATCTTGTTATGTCCATACAAATATTTACACATGTTAAGTTTACTGAAAATAAACGCAGGTGACAATGAGAGGAAGTTACTTTTCTTTGCCGAGTTTATTAGTTTGCAAAAATGTCTAATTTTTAAAATGTCTGTTTTTGCTTTGTTATTATATGGTATTGTGTGTAGAGTTTAATCCATTTTAGAATAAGGCTGTAACGTAACAAAATGTGTAAAAAGTAAAGGTGTCTGAATACCTTCCCAATGCACTGTATATGCTAGCTCTGGCCCAGGGCTTTACATATGCACAGGGCCTTCTTCAAATACAGCTTAGAGCTGCCATGGTACTCATAAAATAAAACGCAACTCAGGCCGCACGTAACGCCCTGGGTGAGAGCTAGACTATAGGCTAACTGCTAGGCCTTACCTGATGGACAGGGTCCCTTGTGTGCCTGGGTGATGGCCTCCCTTTCCTTCTGAAGAGCTTTCCGGCTGGCAGCCTTCATCCGACACACGTTCCCGTACGTCTTCCCGTCGCTACCACACACCTTATACACCATCTTACACTGACACAGCCTCGGTTTGGAGCTCCGCTTCCCCGGCCGGCCTTTGTTAGGAGCGTTAGGGGACCTACACTCTAAGCCTTCCCCACACGGCAGGTCGTTTCTCCGGCCACAGAGTTCATCCTCGCCCCGGGAACACACCAGGCAACAGTTGCACCGGTCTGGGACATACCCGCTGGGGCAGGTCGGACTAGGACACGCGCTCACGTCGCACTGGGAGGAACACTTTTTGGAGCTGGACTCGGCGCCGGCTCCGGACCCGGTGAGCTTGTGCGCGAAAAATACCGTCGCAGCGAATAAGAACACCCGCATCTCGAGAATGCGGTAATAAAAAGAGAGGGGAACAAAAAGCCTGACAGAAAGAGAGATTCTCGGTAAATGCTGAAACGGAGTTGAGGAGGATTACAGGCACTCCATTGGATAGTTAGACAGTTGTCTCTTCAACAAGCTTGTGGTAAAGTCTCTTTTCGCGCTAAACAATTTTTATCACTTGGATATTCTGTTCTTAAAGACTCCACAAATGTATTCTATGTATTATAATCTTTATACTTCAAAATAAAAAATAAAAAAAAGTAATACAATGTTATAGAAACAAATAGGACTACTGTCTGCGTTGCGTAATGAGGAGTGGAAGAGAGCACATCCAAGACCGACAGAGCGACTGATTCACATACCTGGACGCTGTAACAGACGGATCATGATGAATCTCTCTCCCCCCCCCCCCTAGAACTCAATGTGGACACTGGAGGCTGCCCCGCCATGGAAAACCCCCCTCCCGCACACAAACCTGTACGGGCACTGTGTGTCTGGCACACAAACAGGCTGCCAGAGATCTGGACAAAGGTTATAACTGAGCCGTGCGCCATCTAGTGGAGAATTAAGATAACTGTTACAGTTCTCTCTTTTCTTTCTTTCTTTCTCCCTTTCTTTTCGGTCGGTTCTTTATCCCTTTTCTCTAACATGTCCTGTCCATCTTCATGATTTTGAGGCTACTAAAAAGGTGAAACAAACAACTGAAATAGGGGCTTTTGTAGGTAAAGTGATGTAGACTGAAACAGGGCCTACAGTAGGTGGAGTAATGTTGATGTAGACTGAAACAGGGCCTACAGTAGGTGGAGTAATGTAGACTGAAACAGGGCCTACAGTAGGTGGAGTGATGTAGACTGAAACAGGGCATACAGTAGGTGGAGTAATGTTGATGTAGACTGAAACAGGGCCTACAGTAGGTGGAGTGGTGTAGACTGAAACAGGGCCTACAGTAGGTGGAGTAATGTAGACAAACAGGGCCTACAGTAGGTGGAGTGGTGTAGACTGAAACAGGGCCTACAGTAGGTGGAGTAATGTAGACTGAAACAGGGCCTACAGTAGGTGCAGCAATGTAGACTGAAACAGGGCCTACAGTAGGTGCAGCAATGTAGACTGAAACAGGGCCTAGAGTAGGTGGAGTAATGTTGACGTAGACTGAAACAGGGCCTACAGTAGGTGCAGCAATGTAGACTGAAACAGGGCCTACAGTAGGTGGAGTAATGTTGACGTAGACTGAAACAGGGCCTACGGTAGGTGGAGTAATGTAGACTGAAACAGGGCCTACGGTAGGTGGAGTAATGTAGACTGAAACAGGGCCTACAGTAGGTGCAGCAATGTAGACTGAAACAGGGCCTACAGTAGGTGGAGTAATGTTGACGTAGACTGAAACAGGGCCTACAGTAGGTGCAGCAATGTAGACTGAAACAGGGCCTACAGTAGGTGGAGTAATGTTGACGTAGACTGAAACAGGGCCTACGGTAGGTGGAGTAATGTAGACTGAAACGGGGCCTACGGTAGGTGGAGTAATGTAGACTGAAACGGGGCCTACGGTAGGTGGAGTAATGTAGACTGAAACGGGGCCTACGGTAGGTGGAGTGGTGTAGACTGAAACGGGGCCTACGGTAGGTGGAGTGATGTAGACTGAAACAGGGCCTACGGTAGGTGGAGTGATGTAGACTGAAACAGGGCCTACGGTAGGTGGAGTGATGTAGACTGAAACAGGGCCTACGGTAGGTGGAGTGATGTAGACTGAAACAGGGCCTACGGTAGGTGGAGTGATGTAGACTGAAACAGGGCCTACGGTAGGTGGAGTGATGTAGACTGAAACAGGGCCTACGGTAGGTGGAGTGATGTAGACTGAAACAGGGCCTACGGTAGGTGGAGTGATGTAGACTGAAACAGGGCCTACGGTAGGTGGAGTGATGTAGACTGAAACGCCTCTACACTCTAACCACTAGGCTACCTACCTCCTCTAACCACTAGGCTGGAGTCCTCTAACCACTAGGCTACCTAAACCACTAGGCTACCTACCTCCTCTAACCACTAGGCTACCTACCTCCTCTAACCACTAGGCTACCTACCTCCTCTAACCACTAGGCTACCTACCTCCTCTAACCACTAGGCTACCTACCTCCTCTAACCACTCTACATACCTCCTCTAACCACTAGGCTACCTACCTCCTCTAACCACTAGGCTACCTACCTCCTCTAACCACTAGGCTACCTACCTCCTCTAACCACTAGGCTACCTACCTCCTCTAACCACTAGGCTACCTACCTCCTCTAACCACTAGGCTACCTACCTCCTCTAACCACTAGGCTACCTACCTCCTCTAACCACTAGGCTACCTACCTCCTCTAACCACTAGGCTACCTACCTCCTCTAACCACTAGGCTACCTACCTCCTCTAACCACTAGGCTACCTACCTCCTCTAACCACTAGGCTACCTACCTCCTCTAACCACTAGGCTACCTACCTCCTCTAACCACTAGGCTACCTACCTCCTCTAACCACTAGGCTACCTACCTCCTCTAACCACTAGGCTACCTACCTCCTCTAACCACTAGGCTACCTACCTCCTCTAACCACTAGGCTACCTACCTCCTCTAACCACTAGGCTACCTACCTCCTCTAACCACTAGGCTACCTACCTCCTCTAACCACTAGGCTACCTACCCCCTCTAACCACTAGGCTACCTACCTCCTACCTCTAACCACTAGGCTACCTACCCCTCTAACCACTAGGCTACCTACCCCTCTAACCACTAGGCTACCTACCTCCTCTAACCACTAGGCTACCTACCTCCTCTAACCACTAGGCTACCTACCTCCTCTAACCACTAGGCTACCCGCCTCCTCTAACCACTAGGCTACCCGCCTCCTCTAACCACTAGTCTACCTGCCTCCTCTAACCAACCACTAGGCTACCTGCCCCCTCTAACCAACCACTAGTCTACCAGCCTCCCCCTCTAACCACTAGGCTACCTGCCTCCTCTAACCACTAGGCTACCTACCTCCTCTAACCACTAGGCTACCTACCTCCTCTCTAACCACTAGGCTACCTACCTCCTCACTCTAACCACTAGGCTACCTACCTCCTCTAACCACTAGGCTACCTACCTCCTCTAACACCACTAGGCTACCCCACTAGGCTACCTCCTCCTCTACACTCTAACCACTAGGCTACCCTCCTCTCACTCTAACCACTAGTCTACCTGCCTCCTCTACACTCTAACCACTAGGCTACCTGCCTCCTCTACACTCTAACCACTAGTCTACCAGCCTCCTCTACACTCTAACTACTAGGCTACCTGCCTCCTCTAACCACTAGGCTACCTACCTCCTCTACACTCTAACCACTAGGCTACCTACCTCCTCTACACTCTAACCACTAGGCTACCTACCTCCTCTACACTCTAACCACTAGGCTACCTACCTCCTCTACACTCTAACCACTAGGCTACCTACCTCCTCTAAACACCAGGCTACCTGCCGCCTCTACACTAACCACTAGGCTACCTACCTCCTCTACACTCTAACCACTAGGCTACTTACCTCCTCTACACTCTAACCACTAGGCTACCTACCTCCTCTACACTCTAACCACTAGGCTACCTGCCACCTCTACACTCTAACCACTAGGCTACCCTGTCACCTCCACAATTGGAACACGACCATAGTGAACATTGCATAGATCAATGAAGAGAAGAAGGAGTTCACATTTAAACCAATCCCAAATTTACATTTATTGTTTCCAACATTAAAAAAAAATACAATTCTACCTTTACATTCATTATACAGCGGGAATAGAACATTCAAGATGCATAAATTATGAAAAAAAAAATGAAAACAGTGTCTGTATCACCAAAAGCACCCTATTCCCTATATAGTTCACTACTTTTATCCAAAATTAGTGCAGTACTTTGTCCCTATAGGCCCTGGTCCAAAAGTAGTGCACTACTTTATCCCTATAGGCCCTTGTCCAAAAGTAGTGCACTACTTTGTCCCGATAGGCCCTGGTCCAAAAGTAGTGCACTACTTTGTCCCTATAGGGCCTGGTCCAAAAGTAGTGCACTACTTTATCCCTATAGGGCCTGGTCCAAAAGTAGTGCACTACTTTATCCCTATAGGCTCTGGCCAAAAGTAGTGCACTACTTTAGGCCCTGGCCAAAAGTAGTGCACTACTTTATCCCTATAGGCCCAAAAGTAGTGCACTACTTTGTCCCTATAGGCCCAAAAGTAGTGCACTACTTTGTCCCTATAGGCCCAAAAGTAGTGCACTACTTTGTCCCTATAGGCCCAAAAGTAGTGCACTACTTTGTCCCTATAGGCTCTGGCCAAAAGTAGTGCACTACTTTATCCCTATAGGCCCTGGCAAAAGTAGTGCACTACTTTATCCCTATAGGCCCTGGCAAAAGTAGTGCACTACTTTATCCCTATAGGCCCTGGCCAAAGTAGTGCACTACTTTATCCCTATAGGCCCAAAAGTAGTGCACTACTTTATCCCTATAGGCCCTGGCCAAAGTAGTGCACTACTTTATCCCTATAGGCCCAAAAGTAGTGCACTACTTTATCCCTATAGGCCCTGGTCCAAAGTAGTGCACTACTTTATCCCTATAGGCCCTGGTCCAAAGTAGTGCACTATGTAGGGAATAGGGTGCTGTACGTGATGTAGATAATGTTTAGTGTGCGAATGTCCTTATTTTTCCTTTCCCGCCCATTTGGTGGGAGATGAAACGGAAGCCTCAGCATTATGACATCATCAAACTTAGCAGGGTAACTTCCTGTTTACAGACAACAACAAATCACAACAACAAAAAATAATAACATTCTGCCAGGAGTTCTACTTTTGGGCTGAAGAATCAGGCCGGGATTCAATCTGATCTGATGGGTTATAGGCTTTGAGGCCTTTTAAAAAAGGCACATTTCTGACTGAGCCGACGTCGCATTTACTGTGAATGGAGATCTCTGAGAAACGCTGGGACATTTCTGAATGTTTACTGTGAATGGGGATCTCTGCGAATCGCTGGGACATTTCTGACTGAGCAGCGTTTACTGTGAATGGGGATCTCTGAGAAACGCTGGGACATTTCTGACTGAGCCGACGTCGCGTTTACTGTGACTGGGTTCTCTGAGAAACGCTGGGACATTTCTGACTGAGCCGACGTCGCGTTTACTGTGAATAGGGATCTCTGCGAATCGCTGGGACATTTCTGACTGTTTACTGTGAATGGGGATCTCTGCGAAACGCTGGGACATTTCTGACTGAGCCGACGTCGCGTTTACTGTGAATGGGGATCTCTGTGAAACGCTGGGACATTTCTGACTGAGCAGCGTTTACTGTGAATGGGGATCTCTGTGAAACGCTGGGACATTTCTGACTGAGCAGCGTTTACTGTGAATGGGGATCATTGTGAAACGCTGGGACATTTCTGACTGAGCAGCGTTTACTGTGAATGGGATCTCTGCCAAACGCTGGGACATTTCTGACTGAGCAGCGTTTACTGTGAATGGGGATCTCTGCGAAACGCTGGGACATTTCTGACTGAGCAGCGTTTATAGTGAATGGGGATCTCTGCCAAACGCTGGGACATTTCTGACTGAGCAGTGTTTATAGTGAATGGGATCTCTGTGAAACGCTGGGACATTTCTGACTGAGCAGCGTTTACTGTGAATGGGGATCTCTGCGAAACGCTGGGACATTTCTGACTGAGACGCGTTTACTGTGAATGGGGATCTCTGCCAAACGCTGGGACATTTCTGACTGAGCAGCGTTTATAGTGAATGGGATCTCTGTGAAACGCTGGGACATTTCTGACTGAGCAGCGTTTACTGTGAATGGCGATCTCTGCCAAACGCTGGGACATTTCTGACTGAGCAGCGTTTATAGTGAATGGGATCTCTGTGAAACGCTGGGACATTTCTGACTGAGCAGCGTTTACTGTGAATGGGGATCTCTGCCAAACGCTGGGACATTCCTGGCCAAAAGTAGTGCACTACTTTATCCCTATAGGCCCAAAAGTAGTGCACTACTTTGTCCCTATAGGCCCAAAAGTAGTGCACTACTTTGTCCCTATAGGCCCAAAAGTAGTGCACTACTTTGTCCCTATAGGCCCAAAAGTAGTGCACTACTTTGTCCCTATAGGCTCTGGCCAAAAGTAGTGCACTACTTTATCCCTATAGGCCCTGGCAAAAGTAGTGCACTACTTTATCCCTATAGGCCCTGGCAAAAGTAGTGCACTACTTTATCCCTATAGGCCCTGGCCAAAGTAGTGCACTACTTTATCCCTATAGGCCCAAAAGTAGTGCACTACTTTATCCCTATAGGCCCTGGCCAAAGTAGTGCACTACTTTATCCCTATAGGCCCAAAAGTAGTGCACTACTTTATCCCTATAGGCCCTGGTCCAAAGTAGTGCACTACTTTATCCCTATAGGCCCTGGTCCAAAGTAGTGCACTATGTAGGGAATAGGGTGCTGTACGTGATGTAGATAATGTTTAGTGTGCGAATGTCCTTATTTTTCCTTTCCCGCCCATTTGGTGGGAGATGAAACGGAAGCCTCAGCATTATGACATCATCAAACTTAGCAGGGTAACTTCCTGTTTACAGACAACAACAAATCACAACAACAAAAAATAATAATATTCTGCCAGGAGTTCTACTTTTGGGCTGAAGAATCAGGCCGGGATTCAATCTGATCTGATGGGTTATAGGCTTTGAGGCCTTTTAAAAAAGGCACATTTCTGACTGAGCCGACGTCGCATTTACTGTGAATGGAGATCTCTGAGAAACGCTGGGACATTTCTGAATGTTTACTGTGAATGGGGATCTCTGCGAATCGCTGGGACATTTCTGACTGAGCAGCGTTTACTGTGAATGGGGATCTCTGAGAAACGCTGGGACATTTCTGACTGAGCCGACGTCGCGTTTACTGTGACTGGGTTCTCTGAGAAACGCTGGGACATTTCTGACTGAGCCGACGTCGCGTTTACTGTGAATAGGGATCTCTGCGAATCGCTGGGACATTTCTGACTGTTTACTGTGAATGGGGATCTCTGCGAAACGCTGGGACATTTCTGACTGAGCCGACGTCGCGTTTACTGTGAATGGGGATCTCTGTGAAACGCTGGGACATTTCTGACTGAGCAGCGTTTACTGTGAATGGGGATCTCTGTGAAACGCTGGGACATTTCTGACTGAGCAGCGTTTACTGTGAATGGGGATCATTGTGAAACGCTGGGACATTTCTGACTGAGCAGCGTTTACTGTGAATGGGATCTCTGCCAAACGCTGGGACATTTCTGACTGAGCAGCGTTTACTGTGAATGGGGATCTCTGCGAAACGCTGGGACATTTCTGACTGAGCAGCGTTTATAGTGAATGGGGATCTCTGCCAAACGCTGGGACATTTCTGACTGAGCAGTGTTTATAGTGAATGGGATCTCTGTGAAACGCTGGGACATTTCTGACTGAGCAGCGTTTACTGTGAATGGGGATCTCTGCGAAACGCTGGGACATTTCTGACTGAGACGCGTTTACTGTGAATGGGGATCTCTGCCAAACGCTGGGACATTTCTGACTGAGCAGCGTTTATAGTGAATGGGATCTCTGTGAAACGCTGGGACATTTCTGACTGAGCAGCGTTTACTGTGAATGGCGATCTCTGCCAAACGCTGGGACATTTCTGACTGAGCAGCGTTTATAGTGAATGGGATCTCTGTGAAACGCTGGGACATTTCTGACTGAGCAGCGTTTACTGTGAATGGGGATCTCTGCCAAACGCTGGGACATTTCTGACTGAGCAGCGTTTATAGTGAATGGGATCTCTGCGAAACGCTGGGACATTTCTGACTGAGACGCGTTTACTGTGAATGGGATCTCTGCGAAACGCTGGGACATTTCTGACTGAGCCGACGTCGCGTTTACTGTGAATGGGGATCTCTGTGAAACGCTGGGACATTTCTGACTGAGCAGCGTTTACTGTGAATGGGATCTCTGCGAATCGCTGGGACATTTCTGACTGTTTACTGTGAATGGGGATCTCTGCGAATCGCTGGGACATTTCTGACTGTTTACTGTGAATGGGATCTCTGCGAAACGCTGGGACATTTCTGACTGAGCAGCGTTTATAGTGAATGGGGATCTCTGCCAAACGCTGGGACATTTCTGACTGAGCAGCGTTTATAGTGAATGGGGATCTCTGCCAAACGCTGGGACATTTCTGACTGAGCAGCGTTTATAGTGAATGGGATCTCTGTGAAACGCTGGGACATTTCTGACTGAGCAGCGTTTACTGTGAATGGGGATCTCTGCCAAACGCTGGGACATTTCTGACTGAGCAGCGTTTATAGTGAATGGGATCTCCGCGAAACGCTGGGACATTTGTCTACAACCTGCGATCAGATTGAATCCCAGCCTCAATCTTGGAAGATTCTAATTGTCGTCGTCTTGAAAACAGGAAGTTCGCCCCCCCCCCTCCCCCGGTGCCCGACGACGTCATATCGCACAGCGTACCTTGAGTTTAAGCCACTACCCATCCCATAATAGCCAAGAGCATACCGTCACCAGCAATTACACATACATGTTAATCAACTAATACATTCATTGCTATGAAAAATGACCATCGAGTGCTTCCCAAAAAAAAGGGGTCACTCGAAAATAGTGCTATTTGGGACGGCACCTCGTCGACAGTTTTCCCTCTCATTGAGATGTCTCGTTGCTCTATTTAAATATAAACTGTCAACTGTCAAATTCAAGCAACATACATTGTATTTTATCCAGTTTTTAATATTATTTAATTCCTTAAAAAAAAAAACTTTTTCTTCATGCTTATATTACAATGATTTTTTGCAGTAGAACCGAAGACACGGTTCGTGTATCCCAAATAGCACTATATTCCCCTAAGTGCACTAGCCCCCCTATGGGGCCTCTGGTCAGACGTAGTGCAGGACTGGATAGGGAATAGCGTTCCATTCAGGACGTCCTGGGTTCTCCTCTGAGCTCAACACACTCGGGATAAGTCCCAAATCGAACACTATTCCCTTCCTAAGTGCACTAATCCCATTGACCGGGACCTAATGTAGGGCACTATAAAGGGAATATGGAGCCATTTGGGATGTTTCCCCAGATGTGTGACGTCCAACTCCAAACCCTCTGGAGGAAAGATGCTCTGAGAGTCTCTTCATTTCTCTCTCTCACCCTCTCTCACCCTCTCTCACCCTCTTACTCTACCAGGAGGAAAGATGCTCTGAGAGTCTCTTCATTTCTCTCTCTCACCCTCTCTCACCCTCTCTCACCCTCTCTCACCCTCTTACTCTACCAGGAGGAAAGATGCTCTGAGAGTCTCTTCATTTCTCTCTCTCTCACCCTCTCACCCTCTCTGACCCTCTCACCCTCTCACCCTCTCTGACCCTCTCACTCTCTGACCCTCCCACCCTCTCACTCTCTGACCCTCCCACCCTCTCACTCTCTGACCCTCTTACTCTACCAGGAGGAAAGATGCTCTGAGAGTCTCTTCATTTCTCTCTCACTCCCTCTCCCTCTCCCACCCTCTCTCACCCTCTCTCTCTCACACTCTCTACCAGGAGGGTAGGTCATTGTGTTGCAGTGGAAGCTCCCTCTCTTCCCTCCCTCCTCATCTCTCCACCCACCCCTGCAGCAGCTCCTCCAGCCATCACTCCCTCTACCAGGAAGAGAAGAACGGTCTCTTGCAGGAGGAAGGTCTGGGTGAAAGCTGTTCCTAATGTTACCACCCTCTCCTGTCCTCTCTCTCTCCAGCCATCCCTCCCTCTACCAGGAAGAGAAGAACGGTCTCTTGCAGGAGGAAGGTCTGGGTGAAAGCTGTTCCTAATGTTACCACCCTCTCCTGTCCTCTCTCTCCAGCCATCCCTCCCTCTACCAGGAAGAGAAGAACGGTCTCTTGCAGGAGGAAGGTCTGGGTGAAAGCTGTTACTAATGTTACCACCCTCCCCTGTCCTCTCTCTCTCCAGCCATCCCTCCCTCTACCAGGAAGAGAAGAACGGTCTCTTGCAGGAGGAAGGTCTGGGTGAAAGCTGTTCCTAATGTTACCACCCTCCCCTGTCCTCTCTCTCTCCAGCCATCCCTCCCTCTACCAGGAAGAGAAGAACGGTCTCTTGCAGGAGGAAGGTCTGGGTGAAAGCTGTTACTAATGTTACCACCCTCCCCTGTCCTCTCTCTCTCCAGCCATCCCTCCCTCTACCAGGAAGAGAAGAACGGTCTCTTGCAGGAGGAAGGTCTGGGTGAAAGCTGTTCCTAATGTTACCACCCTCCCCTGTCCTCTCTCTCTCCAGCCATCCCTCCCTCTACCAGGAAGAGAAGAACGGTCTCTTGCAGTGGAAGGTCTGGGTGAAAGCTGTTCCTAATGTTACCACCCTCCCCTGTCCTCTCTCTCTCCAGCCATCCCTCGCTCTACCAGGAAGAGAAGAACGGTCTCTTGCAGTGGAAGGTCTGGGTGAAAGCTGTTCCTAATGTTAACACCCTCCCCTGTCCTCCAGTCCGTCGTCTCTCCACCACGACTCTGGGCATCTGGACCAACTGAATGGGAGTTTTATTGTCCTTCAACGCCTGACTCAGGTTTAAGATCTAGAGAGGAGAGACAGGAGGAGAGGAGAGACAGGAGGAGAGGAGAGACAGGAGGAGAGGAGAGACAGGAGGAGAGGAGAGACAGGAGGAGAGGAGAGACAGGAAGGAGAGGAGAGGAGAGGAGAGAGAGAGAGGAGAGGAGAGGAGAGAGGAGAGGAGAGACAGGAGGAGAGGAGAGGAGAGACAGGAGGAGAGGAGAGAGAGAGACAGGAGGAGAGAGAGAGACAGGAGGAGAGGAGAGAGAGAGACAGAAAGAGAGGGAGAGAGAGAGACAGAAAGAGAGGAGAGAGAGAGACAGGAGGAGAGGAGAGAGAGAGACAGGAGGAGAGGAGAGAGAGAGACAGAAGGAGAGGAGAGAGAGAGAGAAGGAGAGGAGAGAGAGAGAAGGAGAGGAGAGAGAAGGAGAGGAGAGAGAGAGACAGGAGGAGAGGAGAGAGAGAGACAGGAGGAGAGGAGAGAGAGAGACAGGAGGAGAGGAGAGAGAGAGACAGGAGGAGAGGAGAGAGAGAGACAGGAGGAGAGGAGAGAGAGAGAGACAGGAGGAGAGGAGAGAGAGAGACAGGAGGAGAGGAGAGAGAGAGACAGGAGGAGAGGAGAGAGAGAGACAGGAGGAGAGGAGAGAGAGAGACAGGAGGAGAGGAGAGAGAGAGACAGGAGGAGAGAGAGAGACAGGAGGAGAGGAGAGAGAGAGACAGAAAGAGAGGAGAGAGAGAGACAGAAAGAGAGGAGAGAGAGAGACAGGAGGAGAGGAGAGAGAGAGACAGGAGGAGAGGAGAGAGAGAGACAGAAGGAGAGGAGAGAGAGAGAGAAGGAGAGGAGAGAGAAGGAAGGAGAGAGAGAGAAGGAGAGAGAGAGAGAGACAGGAGGAGAGGAGAGAGAGAGACAGGAGGAGAGGAGAGAGAGAGACAGGAGGAGAGGAGAGAGAGAGACAGGAGGAGAGGAGAGAGAGAGACAGGAGGAGAGGAGAGAGAGAGACAGGAGGAGAGGAGAGAGAGAGACAGGAGGAGAGGAGAGAGAGAGACAGGAGGAGAGGAGAGAGAGCGACAGGAGGAGAGGAGAGAGAGAGACAGGAGGAGAGGAGAGAGAGAGACAGGAGGAGAGGAGAGAGAGAGACAGGAGGAGAGGAGAGAGAGACAGGAGGAGAGGAGAGAGAGAGACAGGAGGAGAGGAGAGAGAGAGACAGGAGGAGAGGAGAGAGAGAGACAGGAGGAGAGGAGAGAGAGAGACAGGAGGAGAGGAGAGAGAACAGAAAGAGGTGAAAAGGGAACAATGAAAGACATTCAGGTGAACTCCATGCTCAAAGGAAGTTGGATGCACCTGAGCTTTGGTCAAAGAAAGGTCATACTCTATATACAGCCTTCATACACTAGGAGAACCTGCCCCAATGCACACTGCCAACTGTACAATTTGGAGGAGGAGGAATAATGTTCTGTTTTTCATAGCTGTGCTTCGAAACTGTTTGGGGAAGGTCCTTTCCTGTTTCCGCATGACAATACCCCCCGTGCACAAAGCGAGGTCCATACAGAAATGTATGTTTGTTGAGGTCGGAGTGGAAGAACTTGACTGGCATGCACAGAGTCCTGACCTCAACCCCATCGAACACCTTTGGGATGAATTGGAATGCCGACTGCGAGCCAGACCTAATCGCCCAACATCAGTGCCTGACCTCACTAATGCTGTTGTGGCTGAAAGGAAGCAAGTCCCCGCAGCAATGTTCCAACATCTAGTGGAAAGCCTTCTCAGAAGAGTGGAGGCTGTTATAGCAGCAATGTTCCAACATCTAGTGGAAAGCTTTCCCAGGTGAGTGGAGGCTGTTATAGCAGCAATGTTCCAACATCTAGTGGAAAGCCTTCCCAGAAGAGTGGAGGCTGTTATAGCAGCAATGTTCCAACATCTAGTGGAAAGCCTTCCCAGAAGAGTGGAGGCTGTTATAGCAGCAATGTTCCAACATCTAGTGGAAAGCCTTCCCAGAAGAGTGGAGGCTGTTATAGCAGCAATGTTCCAACATCTAGTGGAAAGCCTTCCCAGAAGAGTGGAGGCTGTTATAGCAGCAATGTTCCAACATCTAGTGGAAAGCCTTCCCAGAAGAGTGGAGGC